>NC_062285.1:107414832-107717862 GCF_902655055.1 Lutra lutra
GGGTGGAGAGTGAATCTAAAAGGACAAATAGAAGATATAAGCCAAACGTCATCCTTTTTTTTCTTAGCATACATTGATGTCTTTGGCCAGGGTGACAGATGTATTCCAAATACAGGAGACTTATAAAGTCACACATTTAATCATACTTTTCCCTGAAACCTAAGAAGCTATCCACAACCATTGTTCATATAAGAAAGTGGGAGAAAAATGAGAGAGGAAAAAATGTTAAATAATGTAAGTCTCCACTTCTTTCGTCAAAAGATCTAGGTTGGTGATCCTAACTGCCTTAATCTGTAATACATTTCATATTCTCCTTACCCTCTGCCAGAGCTTTTCGGGACAACTTTCTTTAATGTGGTCATCTGAATTACCTTTCCTATAGAACCTGACACCTTGCTTTGCCACAGTGTTCCACGGGTCATGGCTATTTATAATACAAAAGAGTAACAAGAGGCACCACAGTGAACCTCCTGGATTTCAATAATAGGCCTCTTTTTGTCCACTGTTCTAATACAGATTTGATAAGGTAATCAGTAACCTCGGTAAGTTCTCTTCTTCTTGATGAAGAGACAGGAGAAGACCACAGTGGCCAGGAAGTAGATTTCGCCTCCAATTCGCTGGAATCATGACGGTATTTATTTCCGTTGGTATTTATATAAACATTCCTGCTTTGGGCACTAGAATTCTCACAGCCACAGTTAAAGGTTGCAGTAACAAGAAGAAAAAATTGTCCAAGTGTTGCTAACTAATAATGAGAGGGACCAACTTCACTGTTATCTCCTGGATACCAGATCTATGCATTCTAGGCATATACAAAGGAGCTGGTTGCAGGTACATATCACACGCTGTAAGCCAACCATGTCCTATCTTAGTCCTTGATAATATGTCCATGCCACCCTTAAATTCCATTAGGCTACTTCTGTTACCAGTTACTCTTATATTCTCAACAGGGGCACTATCACCCCCAAGTGGTGGAAAATGGGTTTTGAATGTGAAAAAATCTGGGATATTATAATAGCATTTAATGAAAGGGGGTGGAAAGTGATTAGGAAAATATTATCTAAAAATATTCCTTAGGGGATTGATAATGAAAAAAAATGTTGAAAAACAATGAATTACTGTTATCATTTAGAATCCCAGAATTCATTTCAAAGACTATTTACAGAAGTATGGGGAGGGTATTGAAAAACCACAAAAAAATAGTACCCTATCCTGGGGCTGGTATCAGTGAGGGCAGGTATTTTTATCACCTGTATGCCAGAAGAGAGAGAAAAAAAAGTGCAGCTAAGAGAACTTGGAAGCAAATAATCATAATTAAATGACCAGTTTGAGAAGAACTGGGACCTTCGATTGACAAAAACCACCAGCTCAAAAATACTTTAGGAAAGACTTCAGGGTAAAATATTCCCTAACCTTAATTTCCTACCTTTTCCCAAATTGCTGATCCTAACTGGAAGCTATAGGGAAAGGGAACCCACTTATATAGGCTATCCAGAGAGCAAAGTAGAAAGAGGTGGTGGGTAATCAAATGCTAGTTTCAAAACAACAGCATTTAAGGGTAACCAAAAAAAGGAAGATTTATATTCTAAAATTTGCCTCTTTATTGTAAGGGAAAACGTATGGATTAACCATTATATATATATATAAATGCTTTTTTTAAAGATATTTTTTATTTATTTGACAGAGGGGGGGGGGGTCACAAGTAGGCAGAGAGGCAGGCAGAGAGAGAGGAGGAAGCAGGCTCCCTGCCGAGCAGAGAGCCGGATGCGGGGCTCGATCCCAGGACCCTGGGATCATGACCTGAGCCGAAGGCAGAGGCTTTAACCCACTGAGCCACCCAGGTACCCTATATAAATACTTTTTTATATAAAGATATATACATATATAAATGTATGTACATTTATATACATGTATATATATATTGAGATATATATCTAAATATAATCTTTTTGCATAAATCTCAGTCTAAGTTAAAATGGGGAGCAAATGAAAATATACTGAGACAATGGCATGATAGTAGATAAAACTGTCATAATTTCTAACACTGGTATTATAGAATTATTATTACCTTGAATTCAAGGCAACTTACCATTATCATTTTTATATAGGAAATTCTATACAGAAGTCTGTACAGAAAGCCTATATAGAAGATTCTAATTTTATCTAAAAAATAAGTAAGGCCATTGTGTTATCTAACCTAGATGTAGCATATTAAGAATTTATTAATCTGGGGCGCCTGGGTGGCTCAGTGGGTTAAAGCCTCTGCCTTCGGCTCAGGTCATGATCCCAGGGTCCTGGGATCGAGCCCTGCGTCGGGCTCTCTCCTCAGCGGGAAGCCTGCTTCTCCCTCTCTCTCTCTGCCTGCCTCTCTGCCTACTTGTGATTTCTGTCTGTCAAATAAAATCTAAAATCTAAAAAAAAAAAAAAAAGAATTTATTAATCAACACTAAGAAATTCATTTCCAAATGCCACCTCCATATAGTCTGACACTTGACCGTTACACACTCTCAGTTTGCTGTGGACATGTTTGTCCACAGTTACAGCAGGTGGGCCAGGCAATACCAGGAGGCACTAAAAGTGGGTCATCAGGGTTTCACATGCATACTTTCTGTCCTCATCATGTAATACTGCTCTCCAGCCTTCAGCTGATCAAGGTCATCACCTCATTGTTCTCAAATATGAGTGGCCTCACACTGCAGGCTCAGTGTTAACTTCTTTTACTGGAAGTCGCACATTCAGAGACGAGAGGCTAGATACACAATGGTAAAAGACTTTGTGAAATTGAGCCCGTAAATAACCTCCATCTCTACCACTTTGATCACTTTTTAAAAAATTGTGCATATTATCTTAATTCCAGGACAGTCACTGAAGAAAGCTGGCTAAGTCATTCTGTCTACTTCATTGTGCAGTGCCTCTTCCATGATGGATATAAATGGTATAAAAGGAAAAATCTTCACTTTGTGTCCTGTGTCACATATCCATTCACATAACTCTACCAAAGACCTTGTCTCAGATCTCTCAGTCTTTTTCTATCCAGGTTCCTGACCGACTGCCCTGGCCAATGGTCATTAATATGGATCTACATATATTCTTAACTAAAGTACTTTTTGTTCACTGTGTCACATTGGCATTATGTCCGTCTATATAATGGTTCAGTATGGTGTTCTACGGGATTTCTCTTAAGTCCTCATCTCTTTAACTTTAGTATGAGAAAGCATGGGAAATTTGACACTGTCCTGAGATAAAACTATAAATTAATATTGACCATCTCATGTGAATGCAAACCATTTCTGACTTCTTTTAGAATTGAAATAGGAAAAAATCCATTTGTGAAATAAATGACCATATACCATTTGCCTGAGGTACTATTAATCTATTCTAATAGTAACATCATGCCTGACACAGCAGGTGATATTGGGCCTATCACTTGGTAGAGCTGCAATAGTCTATCATTATTAATTCTCTAGTGTCTGCAGGGGCTACATGACAAAGTAAATGGCTATGTGCTAGTGGCCTACTATCTCTGTATCTTTTAGGTCTTTTAATGGTCAAACTAATCTTCATCATATATCTTAGGAAAAGATACTGTTTTCTTGGATGCTCGGGGTGGGTGGGTGGGAGGAGTCATTTCAAAGTATTGTGTTTGGCTTCCCCCATTACATTAACTTTTACTCCATAGACCAGAGACTCAATGTGGAGTCACTCCTACAGCTAGGTATACCAATTCCATTTATGGAATTTATGTGTTCAGAGATCAAGAAAATGACCGCTGAATGAGTGTGCAGACCCTCTGGATTCAACTTTGGGCCAGACTTTGACCAAAACTTCATTTTTTTTAAAAAACCCAACCCCTACAGGTTTCCATTTGAACAAGCAAGAGAGGAGAGCATGACAATGCTTTTGTCTCCAGGTATTGATGACAACTCTGATTCTGTTTGCAATGGTCCTTGAAATGTTTGTGTAAAAGGAAATAGAGAAGGGGCTAGGGAAGTGTGGAAAAGTTGCATGATCGTGAAGTAAGTTAAGGAGGAGAATGTAGGGACAGAGTCTAAGGTAGGTTCAGCAAAGCCATTTGTGAGCCTTAAACCAAAGTTGGTCACTTTCCAATGGCTGAGTAATATTCCATTGTGTATATGGACCACATCTTTATCCGTTTGTCTGTTGAAGGGTATCTTGGCTCTTTGCACATTTTGGCTATTGTGGACATTTTTTGCTATGAACATTGGGGTGCATATGGCCCTTCTTTTCACTACATCTGTATCTTTGGGGTAAATACCTAGTAGTGCAATTGCTGGGTCATAGATTTTATTTTTAATTTTCTGAGGAACCTCCGCACTTTTCCAGTAGCTTTCACAGTTATCAACCTAACACATGCATTTCTCTGCTCCCTTTTCTAACAAAAAACAAACAAGTCAAAACAAATAAAAAAGTTATGTTTACTTAAGTTCCTTTCTTATTTTTTCTTCAAGCCAAGAATTGGGCTTCCAGCAATATCAAAACTTCTATTTCAAAGTCACCAGTTGCTTAATCTCATAGTCAATTCTCAGTGCTCATCCTACCTCATCTCTCAGCCACATTTGTATAGTTGATCAGTTCTACCTTGATTCATTATACTCACTTGTCTCCCAGCATATCAGACATCCTTGGTTTCTTCCTTTCATAGTGGATATCTTTCAGTTTCTTTTGCTGACTCTGTTCTCGGGATTTGGATCACTTTCCTCTGTGTCTAGGCTTCTCTTGCAGATCTTATTCATGATGTATCTAGAGCAATTACTCCCAAATGTAAATCTCATGCTTAGTTCTCTTCCTTGAACTCCGTTCTTATACATTCAGTTGTATTCTCAACATCTCCATATGAATACTTAATGGACATTTCAAAATTAGCATGGCTTTCACCATCTCTGTATTGAACCTTCCCCACCCCTCACCCTGCATCACTCCTTTGTCAGTTAAAGGCAATTTGTTTTTCTAGTTACTCATGAAATAAAATAGTTGAAGTTATCCTTGACATCTCTCTTTCTCTCACACTCCACATCCAATCCACACATATCTACTTCCAGTATACATAGATAGATATACAGATATAAAATATAGATATAGATATAATGGATATATAGGTATATAGATGCTGATCACTACCAACCACTACTATCTCTTGTCTAGATTATTGCAATGACCTTATTATCTGCCTACTTGCACTTCTGCCCCTTAAAATTTATTCTCAACACAACAGCAAGAGGGATTCTTTAAAAGTGTAATAGTTCAAGCCAGTTCTTGCACAAAATCCTCTGATAAATGTCAATTTGTAACATGAAAATTAAATGCTAGCATTTTTAATTTGCCTACAAAGCCAAGCATGAACCTGTTACCTACTTATATGTTTTCAATTCCTTCTACCCTTCTTCTCACTCACTTTTCTCAAAACACACTAGCTTTCTTGTTTTTTAAACACATTATGCATGTCTTGGGCGCCTGGGTGGCTCAGTGGGTTAAGCCGCTGCCTTCGGCTCAGGTCATGATCTCAGGGTCCTGGGATCGAGTCCCACATCGGGCTCTCTGCTCAGCAAGAAGCCTGCTTCCCTCTCTCTCTCTCTCTGCCTGCCTCTCCGTCTACTTGTGATCTCTCTCTGTCAAATAAATAAATAAAAAATCTTTAAAAAAAAAAACACATTATGCATGTCTTAAAGCCTCAGGGCCTTTGCACTGTCATTTTCCCTCTGCTTAGAATACACTTCACCTCAGTATTAATCTTCATGGTTTACTACATCTTCTTCAACAATATGCTTAAATGCTTTCTCTTCAATGAGCCCCCAGATCATCATTTTAAAAACTACAACCCCCACTGAGGCATTCAGTTTCCAATCCTTATTTTTCTCTATAGCACTTATTATTTTACAGGATACTATATATTTATTTGTTTTCTTTTTGTATCTTTCTCTTCACAGTATACTGTGGAATCCACAGTTGCAGAATTTTTTTTAAATTTTGTTCACTGCTGTATCTCTAATTTTTGAAATAAAACCTGTCATATAAGACACATTTAACTAGCATTTATTAAATGAATGAGTTTACATTTGTTTTCTAATTTAAAAAAGAGTCAATGGTTGCTGTTTTAAAAAAGAGTCAATGGGTAGGCCATGCTCTTACATACTTACTAGAAAAATTTCTTGCGTGTCAAATAAGGAAGCAGTCATTTTATAATGCTATGAAAGCAAAAATAATATTCAAGTCACATCACTTTGATACCATTCTCTAGTTCCATGAAAAAGCTACTTTAAAGCACCCATTCTAGTAAGAAGTGAAATTCATAGCTAAAGAAATTCATTCTTATTTGGTCTCTATCTGAGTGAAAGTAATGCTGATTTCTTTTTCTTGTTACATAAATTTTGTCATTAATTAGCAAAAAGAAGTTGAATGCCAGTAAAGCACACATAGGGAAAAGATATAAATAAAGAAAAGAAGGGAGGAAAACATAGAATCTGGATAGTCCAACATTCAGAAGTCTGGAAAATAGAGGTTCACCAAAGGTGAGGAGGAATAGTCAGTGAAGTAGAAGGAAACCAGCAAAATCTGGTATTATGGAAACATGCAAGAGACAGTATTTCCAGGAGGTCAAATATGTCAAATGATGCTGACTTGTCAAATGTAACCTTTTTCTCAGGCAAAGGAAAAACAAAGCACCTGACCTTTAATCAAAGATATGTGTTAAAAAGGCAAGACAATTTCTCAAGGCTCTCATATGTACCTGTTGAATAAATTAGAACTGAAGGTCACACAAGGATTTTGGACCCAAGTCTTGGTACATGATATAAAATTTGGCTGAGTGCATATTATGTCACTTGGCATAGGTGTCTTACCTTGCTCTTCAGATAGATAAAATGATCACGAAGTAACAATGTTGACAGGGAGACTGTTCTGGCTGATAACGCAGGTAGTATAAAAGAAGAGAAAAATGGTGCTCAACAAACAGTAAATTGCACCTGGAGTCAAGTAATGAGAACTCTGTAAAATTTCTTAAAAAGCAAAGACGAGTATCTTAGGGGCAAAATTACAACTGATGACAACTGCATGTTTTTAATTCTCATAGCCATTTGGTAAAGAAGTAATGATAGGTAGGACTACATACCTAATAATTACAAACACCTATTTTTGTAAAGAACTTTAAAGAGAAATAATTAACTGAATTGCCAATTTAAAGTGTACAGTTTAATTGTTTATAATATACCCAGAGGTGGCTAGGAATTAACCACAATCAACTCCAGAACATTTCCTCACTCCAAAAGAAAGCTTTGTACGCATTAGCAGTCACTCTTGTTCTTGTACAACCCCTCTCCTAACCCTAGGTGAGTGACATGGTCTTCCCTTCAGCTTGACTAAGTATTAAACTTTTTTTTCCTGACATAAACTTTCCTTAAAACATTTACCTTAGAAACCTATAATTGTATATTCTTTCTCTGCTCTTTGGGGAAATAGATCAATCTTCTCCCAGCCTGTTACCAGTTTCACAACCTAGGAATGTCTCACAAGGATCTGGGCATCATCTTTTGAAATATAATCACCAAAAGAGAGAGTGACACTATCTTCCAGTCTCTGTGGGAGGGTAGGAATCCAACTACATTAGCAAATTTAGATGGCCTAATCACACTGAACTACCTCACCCTAATATTCTCACCAGCACTTAATCCTCTCATCTTTTGTTTCAGAGAAGTGAAGTTCAATCTTTCTCTGTTGCAGTAGTCCTTTTTCACTTCATTTCAAATTTTTTCTTTAAATTCTAGTTAGCTAACACATAATATAATACTGCTTTCATGAGTAGAATTTAGTAATTCATCACTTACATACAACACCCAGTGCTCATCAGCACAAGTGCCTTCCTTGAGCATCTGGGTGGCTCAGTCATTAACCATCTGCCTTCAGCTCAGGTCATGATCCTGGGGTCCTGGAATTGAGCCCCACATCAAGCTCCCTGCTCAGCGGGAGCTTGCTTTTCCCTCTACCATTCCCATGATTGTGTTTCCTCTCTCCCTATATCTCTCTGTCAAATAAGTAAATAAAAATCTTAAAAAATAAAATAAACAAGTGCCCTCCTTAATAATCATCACCCATTTGTTCTTTATCATTAAGAGTCTCTTATGGTCTGCTTCTCTCTCTCTTTTTGTCTTTCCCATATGTTCATCTGTTTTGTTTCCTAAATGCCATATGACTGAAACCATATGCTATTTGTCTTTCTCTGAATGACTTACTTTGCTTAGCATGATACACTCTAGCTATATTCACATCTTTGTAAATTGCCAGATTTCATTACCTTCAAAGGCTAATATTCCAGTGGATATTTATACCACTTCTTCTTTATCCATTCATCAGTCAATGGACATTTGGACCCTTTCCACAGTTTGGCTATTGTTGATAATGCTGTTATAAATGTCCGGGTGGATGTTCCCCTTCAAATCTGTATTTATGTATCTTTTGGCTAAATACCTAGTAGTGCAATTGCTCAGTCATAGGGTAATTCTATTTTTAACTTTTTGAGGAACCTCCATACTGTTCTCCAGAGAGGCTACACTGGTTAAATTCCCACCAGGAATGCAAGAAGGTTTCCCTTTCTCCACATCCTTGCCAACATCTGTTGCTTCTTTTGTTCTTAAATTTGGCCATTCTGACAGGTGTGAGGTGGTATCTCATCATGGTTCTGATTTGTATTTCCCTGATAATGAGTGATGTTGAGCATCTTTTCATGTGTTTGTTAGTCATCTGGATGTCCTCTTTGGAAAAGTGTCTATTCACGTCTTCTGCCCATTTCTTAACTGCATTATTTGGTTTTTGGGCGTGGCGCTTGATAAGTTCCTCATAGATTTTGGATACTAACACTTTAACATAGAAATCATTTGCAAATATCTTCTCCTATTCCATAAGCTGCTTTTTAGTTTTGTTGATTGTTTCCTTCGCCGTGCAGAAGCCTTATATTTTGATGAAGTCCCAAATGTTCATTTTTGCTTTTTTTCCCCTTGCCTGTGGAGACATGTCTAGTAAGAATTTGCTATGGCCGATGTCGAAGAGGTTGCTGCCTATGTTCTCCTCCAGGATTTTGATGGTTTCCTGTCTCACATTTAGGTCTTTCATTCATCTTGAATTTATTTTGTGAATGGTATAAGAAAGTGGCCCAGTTTCATTCTGCATGTTGCTGCCCAGTTTTCCCAACACAATTAGTTGAAAAGACTGTCTTTTTTCCATTGGATATTCTTTCCTGCTTTATCGAAGATTAGTTGACCACATAGTTGTAGGTCCATTTCTGTTCCATTTATCTATGTGTCTGTTTTTGTGCCTATACCATACTATGTTGATGACTGCAGCTTTGTAATATAGCTTTAAGTCCAGAATAGTGATGCCTCCAGTTCTTCTTTTAAGGATTTCTTTGGCTGTTCAGGGTCTTTTGTAGCTCCATACAAATTTTAGGATTGTTTGTTCTTGCTCTGTGAAAAATACTGGATAGAGATTGCATTAAATGTGTAGATTGCTTTGGGTGGTACAGACATTTTAGCAATGTTTGCTTTTCCAATCCATGAGTATGGAATATTTTTCCATTTCTTTGTGTCCTTGTTTCTTTCATAAGTGTTCCATAGTGTTTTCAGAGTACAGGTCTTTGATCTCTTTCATTAGTTTTTTTTTTTTTTAAAGATTTTATTTATTTATTTGACAGAGAGAGATCACAAGTAGACAGAGAGGCAGGCAGAGAGAGAGAGAGAGAGAGAGAGAGGGAAGCAGGCTCCCTGCTGAGCAGAGAGCCCGATGCGGGACTCGATCCCAGGACCCTGAGATCATGACCTGAGCCGAAGGCAGCGGCTTAACCCACTGAGCCACCCAGGCGCCCATCTTTCATTAGTTTTATTCCTAGGTATCTTACTGTTTTTGGTACAATTGGAAATGGGGTCAATTCCTCTATTTGTTTTTCTGCTGCTTCATTATTGTGTAGAAATGCAACAGATTTCTGTACATTGATTTTATGTCCTGCAACTTTGCTGAATTCGTGTATCAGTTCTAGCAATTTTTTGATGGAGTCTTTTGGGTTTTCTGCATAGAGTATCATGTCATCTGCAAATATTTAAAGTTTGACTTCTTCCTTGCTGATGGGGATGCCTTTATTTCTTTTTGTTGTCTGATTGCTGAGACTAAGACTTCCAGTACAATGTTAAATAGTACTGGTGAGAATGGACATCCTGGTCTTGTTCCTGACTGTAGAGGAAAAGCTCTCAGCTTTTCCACATTGAGGATGATATTAACTGTGGGTCTTTCATATATGGCCTTTATGATGTTGAGGTATGTTTCATCTATATCTACTTTGTTGAGGGGTTTTTAATAAAGAATGGATTCTGTATTTTCTGAAATGCTTTTTCTGCTCTCTTGAGAGAATCATGTTTCTTATACTCTCTTTTATTCGTGTAGTGTATCACATTGATTGATTGTGAATATTGAGCCACCCCTGCAACCTAAGAATAAATCCCACTTGATCATGGAGAATAATTCTTTTAATGTACTGTTGGATTTGATTTGCTAGCAGCTTGCTGAGAATTTTTGTCCATGTTCATCAGAGACATTGGCCTACAATTCGCCTTTTTAAAAAAGTGAGGTCTTTGTCTGCTTTTGGAATCAAGGTAATGCTGGCCTTGTGAAATGAGATTGGAAGTTTTCTTTCCACTTCTAATTTTTAGAACAGTTTGAGAAGATTAAGTGTTAATAGAATTCCCCTGGGAAGCCATATGGCTCTGGACTTTCGTTTGTTAGGAGATTTTTGATTACTGATTCAATTTCTTTGCTGGTTATGGGTCTGTTCAAATACTCTATTTCTTCCTGTTTCAATTTTTGTCCTTTGTATGTTTCCAGGAATTTGTCCATTTCTTTCCGATTGCCCAGTTTGTTGGCATATAATTTTTCATAATATTCTCTTATAATCATCTGTATTTATGTGGTGTTAGTTGTGGTGTTAGTTGTGGTGTTGTTTGTGATCTCTCCTCTTTCATTTGTGATTTTATCTATTTGGGTCCTTTCTCTTCCCTTTTTGATAAGTCTGGCTGGTTTATCAATTTTATTAATTCTTTCAAAGAACCAGTTCTTAGTTTTGTTGATCTGTTTTACTGGTTTTTGTTTTGTTTTGTTTCTATATTGTTTATTTCTGCTTTATCTTTATTATTTCCCCTCTTCTCTTGGCTTTAGGCTTTATTTGCTGTTCCTTTTCTAGCTCCTTTAGGCAGAAGGTTAGGTTGTGTGTATGAGACTTTTCTTGCTTCTTGAGGTAAGCCTGTACTGCAATATACTTCCCTCCTAGGACTGCCTTTGCTGCATCCCACAGGTTTTGGAGTGCCATGTGTTCATTTTCATTTGCTTCCATGTATTTTTTTTTTTAAATTTCTTCTTTAGTTTCCTAGTTAACCTATTCATTCGTTAGTAGGATCTTCTTAAACTTCATGTATTTGTGGTCTTTCCAAATTTTTTCTTGTGGTTGAATTCAAGTTTCATAGTGTTGTGGTCTGAAAATATTCATGTTATAATCTTAATCTTTTTGTACTTGTTGAGGGCTGATTTGTGACCCAGTATGTAATCTATTCTAGAGAATGTTCCATGTGCACTCAAAAAGAAAATGTATTCTGTTGCTTTAAGATGAAATGTTTTGAATGTATCTGTTAAGTCTCTGGTCCAGTCAGTCATTCAAACCCATTGTTTCCCTGATTTTCTGCTTTGATGATCTGTAAGTGAGGTGTTAAAGTACTACTAATTATTGTATTATTATCAATGAATTTCTTTACATTTATCTTTATGTTCTTTATGTTTATTTTTGTTATTAATGGATTTATATATTTGGGTGCTCCCAAGTTGGGGGCATAAATATTTACAATTATTAGATCTTCTTGATGAATGGACCCCCTAATTATGATATATGATATATATAGTGCCCTTCTTCATCTCTTGTTTCTGTCTTTGGTTTAAAATTCAGTTTGTTTGATATAAGTACGGCTATTCTGGCTCTCTATTGATGTCCATTAACATGATAAATGATCTCCATCTCTAATTTTCAATCTGCAGCTGTCCTTAGGTCTGAAATGAGAATCTTCAAGGCAGCATATAGATAGGTGGTCGCATTTTTTTAAAATCCATTTTGATACCCTATGTCTTTTGGTTGCAGTATTTACTACATTTATATTCAGAGTGATTATTGATAGATATGAATTCAGTACTATTGCATTACTTGTAAAGTTGGTGTTTCTGGTGATGTTCTCTGTTCCTTTCTAGTCTTTCTTGCTTTTGGTCTTTTATTTACCCCCTCAAGGAGTCCCCTTTAATATTTTTTGCAGGGCTGGCATAGTGGTCATGAATTCCTTTAGTTTCTGTTTGTTTGGGAAACTCTTTTTTCTCTCCTATTCTGAATGACAGCAATGCTGGATGAAATAGTCTGGCTGCATATTTTTCCCATTCAGCAAATTGAATATACTCTGCTATTCTCTTCTGGCCTGCTGTATTTCTGGGGACAGATCTGCCATGAACCTGATTTGTCTTCCCTTGCAGGTTAAGGACTTTTCTTCTCTTGCTGCTTTCAGGATTCTTTCTTTGTATCTTTTGTGAATTTCACTATGATAAGCCTTGGTGATGGCCAGCTTTTGCTAAATTTAATAGGAGTTCTCTGTGCTTCTTGGATTTCAATATCTGTTTCCTTCTCCAGATGAGGGAAATTTTCAGCTATAATTTGCTCAACTAAACTTTCTGCCACCTCTTCTCTCTCTTCTTCTTCTTCGACTCCTATAATACAAATGTTATTACACTTTAAGGAGTCGCTGAGTTCCCTACATTTATGATTCAATACCTTTCCTTTCCTCTTCTTTTCAGCTTCATTGTTTTCCTTATTTTTATCTTCTATATCACTTTTTCATGCCTCTGTTTCATCCATCCCCTCTGTCATTGCATCCAGTAGGTTTTTAATCTTGGTTATACTTTTTAAAATTTTGGCCTGACTAGTTTTTAATTATTTAATCTCTGCAGTAATGGGTTCTCTAGTGTCTTCTATACTTTTCTCAAGCTCAGCTAGTATCTTCATGACTGTTATTTTAAATTGGGTTCAGGCATCTTAATTATATCTGTATTGATTAAATCCCTGGCCATTACTTCTTCCTGTTCTTTCTTTTGGGTGAATTCCTCTCTTGTCATTTTGTCTAAGTCACTGTTTTTGTGTGTGATTGTTAGAAAAGGCTGTTATATTCCTGTTCCTAAGAGTAATGGCTATATAAAGAAGAGGTCTTACACTGTCATGGGCCTGGTCCTTCAGGAGGTGTTTCAGAGTGTGCACCCTGCTTTTGTGCTTTGGCTGCTCCTTCCCTAAGGTCAGTCCTCTGCAGAGTTTCTCCTTGCCTGCAGTGGAGGGTGTTTGGACCTTATCCACTCTGTGGCAAGTTTAAACTAGTTTTAAACTTTTCTGCTTGTTTAGAAGAAGCTAGATCGTATTTCCCCTAGAACTGAAGCTTTGCAACACTCTGTGATCAGCACACCTGGTCTATGTGAGGGGTTTGTGCTGGTCTTCTGGGGAAGGGCCTTTTGCACTGAGTCTCAGGTAGACTTGCCTAGTGGAGATGCAACTGTAGGGTACAGGCAGGTAGGACTTGGTGTAAGGAGCTCCAGCCTCCATCTGGGGACGCTGTGTTGTTCAATGAAGTCTGACCTTGCTGGTGTGCAAGGGAAAATGGCATAAGTTCACTCTCTCATCACCTCAGCAGGGAGTTCATCCCTGTTACTCTTCAGCAAACCCTCACAGAAGAGCAAACAATCTCTCCTTTTGTGTCACCAGTCTTCATCAGATCTTTGCTTTCACCCTGTCTGTGTCTGATCTGTCTCCTGGCCAGGTGGCACAGTATTACTGTGTTTTACCTCAGGAGAAGTTTTTAGATTTTAAATTTAGATTTTAAAACTCTAAATTGTAGGGATCTGCAGGGTGTGGACCCAGGCTCATCCTCTGGGAGAGGGTCTTATCATGCTCTGGCAGGTACTGGTTTGTCCCAGAAAAGCAGTCACACAACCACACATTGGTCTGAAGTTTATGCTAAAGGATGTCATAAAGCCAAGGTTTGCTGCCTTCAGCAGGTGTGCCTATTCCTATGCTAGTGAACAAGGCAGTTCAATGGTGCCTGCTAAGTCTTTTTCCCCACAGAGGGCATGCCACCTGTCCCAAATGCACTCCAAGAAGGGGAACCGTTTCTCCCTACCCTATTGCAGTAGTCTTGAATAAAGTCTTCCTTGGCTGTTTAACTTATCTTGTACAATTTTCCTTTGGCATAGGCAACCACTAATAGGAAACCACTAATTTATTTTCTATCTCTATATATTTGCCTATTCTGGACATTCCATATTAAGGTAATCCTAGGTGATCTTTTGTGACTGACTGATGTCTCTCATTTAGCATAATGCTCTCAAGTTCCTCCATGCTGTAGCATGTATCAGAACTTCCTTACTTTTTACTTCTAAATAATATTTTATTTTGTGGATTGTACTATATTTTGTTTATCCATTCAGCATTGGATAGACATCTGGGTTATTTCTACTGTTTGGTATTACAATTAAGGCTGCTGTAAGAATTCATCTACAGGTTTTTGTGTGGGTATATTTTCATTTGTTTGGGTGCATACCTAGGAGTGAAATTGCTGGGTTATATAGTAACTCCATGTGCAATATTTTGAAGAATTGCTAAACTATTTATCCAAGTGTCTGAACAGTTTTATGTTCCATCCACAATGTATGAAGGTCAAAATATCACCATATCCCTGCCAACACTTGTTATTATGTACTTTATAGCAGCAATTGTAGGGTGTAAGATAATATCCCATCCTGGTTTTGATTTGCATTTCCTAATGACTAATGAAATTGAGCATCTTTTAATACACCTATAATCTCTGGAGAGATATCTGTTTGAATTATTTACATGAATCTAAATTTAAAATGATCTTGTCTTGATTTTTTAGATTTTTGAGGAGATTTTCAAAGAGATCTTTCACTTGTCACTGTAAGTACTATTAGAGAGTGTAGCAAAAACAAATGAAACATTTAATGGGGGTTATAAAGAAATAAAATGACATTTCTTTATTAGTGGTACTATTTACTTTTGGATCTCAGCCATTTTTGATTTATATAAAATGTTAAACCCTGAACCATGTCTTCAAAGCTTGAAACTGTTCCATAAAATGTACATAGATTTGAAATACAGATGTATAATTCCTTGGTTATTTAACACTATATGTTTAATATTTCTTCTTATAATTTTAAATCTCACTCTGGAAAAAAATGGAATAAAAATACCTATATTTCCAAAACAAATAAGTTAAGGTAAGATCATATATAAATTATAAAGTATTCTTTTCTTTTGCCAAAAAAAAAGAAGAAATAAATGGTTTAAGGATTCTTTTAAACCATTCATTCACTGGATTTAATTACCTGACTAATTAATATTGAGTTTATACAAAATATTTATGAAACATAAGTGGAAAAAACCCTCTATCTCTTATCTTCATATTCAAATAACAGCATATACAGAAATAAATGCAAGTCAAGTCCCCCCGTATTAAATCGGTCTGACTAAAAGTGCATTACTATTTTCCCTGTGGTAGAGGAAATGACACTAGAATTGGAAACAGAAGAATTAACTTTATGGCCTAAGTATGTAGCATAATAGTTGCACGAACTTAGGTAAGAGAGAAGAAAATATTTGGTAAACTCTGAAGTCTTATGCAAACTTAAGGTATTAATAGTTCTAAATCTGACAATGAAAAAGAATAAAAAGAATAGAAGACAGCAGGGAAACTCATCTAAAGGTTATACAATAGGATGTATTACATAGGTTTGTATAACAATTGACCCTTGAACACTGTTGATCCCCAGTCAAAAATCTGTGTGTAAACTTTGACTTTTTAAAGATTTATTTATTTTATTTTAGGGAGGGAGAGAAAGAAAGAGAACGAGTGGCAGAGGGATAGAGGGAGGAGAGAATCTCAAGCAGACTCTCCACCGAGCTTGGAGCCCAATGTGGGGCTTGATCTCAAGACACTGAGATCATGACCTGAGCTAAAATCAAGAGTCAGACACTCAACCACCTAAGCCATCCAGGTACCCCAGACTTTGACTTTTTAAAAACTTAACTACTAATAACCTATTGTTGACTGGAAGCCTTACCAACAGCATGAACAGTCAGTAAACACATAACTTGTATGTTATATGTATTTTATACTGTATTCTTATATTAAAGTAACCTAGAGCAAACAACATATTCTTAGGAAAATCATAAGGAAGAGAAAATATGTTTATAGTACTATACTGTATTTATTGAAAAAAAAAACGTGTAAGTAAATCTGCACAGTTCAAACCCATGTTGTTCAGGGGTCAATTATATATATATATGTGTATATATATATACACACACACACACACACATACACATACACACACATACATATTTTATATATATATATACACACACACACACACTATATATATATATATATATATATATATATATATATATACACACACACATATACACACACACAGTTCAGTGTCAGTGTACCCTATGGCATATATATGTATGTACATATATATATAAATATAAATTATACATATATATAATATACCATCACAACTTGAATTGACTTCATAATGACTTTTAATTTGCTGGTGATCAATCACACAGGTAAGAGTTAACAATTATTTTCTTTCTTCACCACAGACAGAATAAGAGTTTTCATAATCTAAGGAAATTAAAATAAAGACTTTTCTTAAAATTTCTAAGCAGAGGGGTGTCTGGGTGCCTCAGTAGTTAAGCGCTGCCTTGGACTCAGGGCATGATCTGAGCATCCTGGGATTGAGCCCAGGATGCTCATGGGGCTCCCTGCTCAGTGGGGAGCCTGATTCTCCCTCTCCAGCTCCCCTGTGCTTGTGTTCTCTCTCTCTGTGTCATAAATAAATAAAATCTTTTTAAAAAATTTCTAAACCTAATAATTATTCTGTATCAAATGATGTTTCTATATATATACAAAAATATATACATATATATACACCAGTATACCCAGACTGGTGTCAAAAAAAATGTCTGTGAGAGAGCATATTTTGAAAAGATTTTTAAAAACACAATAGCTTGTGGCGATACCTACCCCAGAAAACTTGCACACTTGTTTCTAGAGAGAATTCATAATAAGCAAATTTATGATAACAAAACTAACATTAACTTTTAAGCCCTCTCTACAGCTATCCTGCTAAGTTTCTCTAGTCAAAAATGCTCTCAGTCTATAAATTATTTCAAAAGTTTTCCCTTTTACATTCTAACCTCTGTCTCCCTTCCTGTCAGGAAATGGTCTCCCTTGTTATTTCACAGAAGAAAAGGCTTCAACTTCCTCCCACTTATCTTGCAAACCATATATCTATATTCATTCTCTCCTCTGCGCTTCCCCTTTCAAAAGAGTAGTCCCTCATCCTATCCAAGCCCAATCCTTCTATTTGTGCTTCTATTTTAGACCCTCTAACTTCTCAGGAACCTCAGCTCATATCATTGGTTATTATTTCTCTTTCCTTTATAATCCAGCTTTTCCCTTTAAAGTGTTTGCATTTAAACATGAGCAAGCCTATTATCTAACAAATAACAAGTATAAGACCTTCCTACACTACACAACCTTATCTAGGTAACAACTCATTTCCTTCCTGCTCCTGTTAAAGATATGGAAGAGTTGTGAAAATTTAAAAATATTTTTCTAACTCTTAAAAACTACATAAAGGATCTTTTCAAATTGCATTAAAAGAAAAATAATTACAATCTAATTCTCAATATTTTCTTAAAACATTCAACTGTTGAACTATATATTTCTAGATAATTATTTAGAATTTTATTCTAGCTCGATGACTTTTGCTTAAATATGAAGGTGATATATTGTGAATTTCCTATCCTTGCATATCATTTGATGAGTCTAGATATTCTGAATATTTCCAATGACACATTATAAAATCTGTAATTGTTCATAATAAAAATTGCATTTCACTGTAGATTTCTCTAGTTTTAGAGAAAAAAATATTCCTAATGAAAGTGTGGTAAAGTTATATTGGAATAAAGTAAAAACTCCTTGCCTCCCCTCCTAAAGATTTGCAGACTAATTAAAATATGGACTGGAGTTTGTCTAATCCAGTAGGGTTCTCAAACAAAATCCAAGGACCTTGAGTAGAAAAAATATGAAATGAAATTTTATAGAACTTAAAACTTAAAGATTACAAAGTTTACTACAAAGTTACAGGAATTAACACAGTGTGGTATTAAATAAGGATATTCAAAATAAACTGATGACTAGAATAGGAAGTTAAGAAACAAATTTACATAAATAAATATGCCAATGCCAGTCAGTGGGGAATGGGTGGCATTTTCAATAAATGGTACTAGAAAATTAAATACAAAAAAGAAAAAAATATATTTCTATTCTTAAGGTTATCATAATAAAGGAGAAATTCAATTCCAACTATTGATGCAAATAGAAAAGTAAAACAATAAAACTTACACAAGGAACACAGTAGTGCATCTTCAGGAGCTTAGAGTAAGCAAAATTTTCTTCCTTCCTTCCATTTTTTCTTTCTTTCCTTCCTCCCTCCCTCCTTTTCTTTCTCTCTTTCTCTCTCTTTTCTTTCTCTTTGTAAGCTCCATGCTCAGCATGGAGCCCAATGCAGGACTTGAACTCAGGATTCTGAGATTAAGACCTGAGATGAGATCAGGATTCAGACAATTAACTGAGCGATTTCTTAAGCAGAACATACAAAAGAAATTCACTAAAAATTGCTAACTGTACATTAAATTAAGAACATCTGTTCATCAAAGATTATCAAGAGAATTAATAAGACATACTAGAAGAAATATTCACTATAAACACAACTGACAAAGGACTCATCTAGAATATATAAAGAACCCTTGTTAAACAATAATAAGATAAATAACTCAATTTCAAAAAATGGTCTAAAGTCTGAACACTTCACAAAAGAGGTTATTGTAATGGTCAATAAGCATATGAGAAGTTTCACATTATTTATTATCAAAGAAATTAAAATTAAAACCATAAAACGGTGACTTAAATTAAGAGACTATTCCAAAATTAGAACAGATATGGAGCAAGGAAAAGCTTCATACACTGCTCGTGGTAGTGTATATTGGTACAGCCACTTTGGCAACCTTTTTAGGTAGCATTTATGAAAGTTAAACCTACAACTTATGCTAGACCTCTACACTTAGATAATCCTAAAAATACACAGGTATACCAAATAACTTGCACACAGCATCTTTATTTATAATACTCAAGTACTTGGAAAAAGTAAATGGCAAAACAAACAAACAAACAAAAAACCACAGAATGGATGTTTAGATTATGTGCATACATAGAGGAATATTATACAGCAACAAAAATGAACAAATTAGTGATAACAATAGCACAAATGGATCTCACATACATAATTCTGATTGAATGAAGCCATACATGAAAAATAATGGTGTAGGAAAGGAGGTTAGGGTTCGAGGCCAATAGCCAAGAATTCTTGAGATGTCTTTTGTGCAAAAGGTGATTTTATTAAAGCATGGAGACAGGACCCGTGGGCAGAGAGAGCTGTACACGAGATCATGAGGAGTGGCCCATTTTATATTTTCAAGTTGGGAGAGGGTTAGGGATAGTGTTAGTCTCTAAGGAATTCTGGAAGCAAGGTTTCCAGGACCTTGAAAGGGCTAGCTATTGTTGGGAAAATGTCATTTATTACCATCTAATAAAACCTTAGTCATGAGACCCTTCAGATGTGTATCAGTGGGCCATATGCTTGGGGGATGATTGCCAACACATAACTTGGGGGATTTAGAGATAAAGGAAGTTTCCAAAGGAATTTTTATATGTTAAAGTAGATTTATAGGATCCTGGGTAGGGTTTAGTTCAGGCTAGGATTGCCTTTTGCCTTTAGCAGAGTATTAACATCAAGGTAGTTGAATCCCTAGAGAAATGTCACTCTGCCTCTTTCAAGGACCTGTCAGTGGGCTGTAGGTAGTCAGGACATTCCATAAATTTTTGGCTGCCTTTGTTTCCCACATCAAATGATTCTATTTAAATTTCAAGGATAGGTGAAACAAATCTATCATAATAGGTATCAGAAAATTAGTTATATCTGAAGAAATGTGCCCTGGGATGGAGCACAGATTGGGGGAATATTCTGGAGCTGAACACCTTGAGCTGGACAGTGGTTAGATAGGTATATTCATGTATAAAAATCATATGTTAATATTCCTCCAGCCATACACTTAAAATTAAAGCAGTTAACTATATAGATGCAGACTTCAATTTTAAAATAAACACACACACACACACACACACACACACACACACACACAGAGGAATGATCAAATGCTTTGAAAATGTAGAGAAGAAAGCCATTACTTTCAGCTACGGAAAGCCATTACTTTCAGTGAGATCACTGAAAAGTTGCCCCACTAAATATTCCCTCCTATTAAATGCTTCATGCCTAAGACTGAGTATAAGCAAATCTGAAAAATACATAGTCTGGTTAAATTTTTTATGCTGATACACAATGACTCCCTTCTATTTTTTTTTTTTAAAGATTTTATTTATTTATTTGACAGAGAGATCACAAGCAGGCAGAGAGGCAGGCAGAGAGAGAGGAGGAAGCAGGCTCCCTGCTGAGCAGAGAGCCTGATGCGGGGCTCGATCCCAGGACTCTGAGATCATGACCTGAGCCGAAGGCAGCGGCTTAACCCACTGAGCCACCCAGGCACCCCTCCCTTCTATTTTCTTCATGCTTTGTGAGACTTTGCTGACAAGATCATGAATCTTTTTAAATTAATATACTGACATGATGAATTACTTTAGAAAACTGAACTTTTAAGGAAAATGCTTTTCTTTTCATAACTGATAATGTTATCCCATAACAGTAGTATTCTTAAATTTTTATGTTCTTTTTCCTTCAATAAGGTACATGGCTGTTAACCTGGACATGGTTTTCATGTCTTTTCAGTTACTTATGCTTCTCAGGATACCTACCATTCTCCCATCTATTACCACATTATTGGTATCTCTTGAAAAATGCTTGTATTAGTTTATTTTGGTGCATACTTAATTTCATGTTGCTAATAGCTGCTACTTAAACAATAAAAATGAATGAATTAAATGTATTTTACCTAATACTTGATGTTAAAATTATAATCTATGTACAAAAATGAAAATAAAGCATAAAAGATTATTTATTAGTCTGATAAAGCTGAGGGGGAGCAAAATATACCACCCCAAAATATGCCTCTTTGGCATATTGATATTTTTAGTGGTTATTTTTAAGAAACATCAGGCCCAGGTGAAGCTCTGAAAACTGAGTAAAAGTTACCCTTTTGTAAGACACATTTATATTTTAGAAGAGAAATCACCATTTGTAAGGGGATTTCGCTTGCATACTAGGAAGAGGAGGATAAATCTAATTCTTTAGAAACTGCGATCAAATCAGGCAAGGACTTAAATTTGCATTTTGATCTTTCTTTTATTTACTGTGATTTTCTTGGTGACCTACCATAACTTTACTTCTCATCCATAAGCACCCCTTCAGCAAACACATGTTCTTTTGTCTTTAGCTGAAAATATTTAAATTGATCGTTTTGGCCATTTTAGAGAGTTACTCAGTTTTCCTGGGTCTTTCCCACTTACACAGGAGGTATACATGTTATTAATCTTCTGTTTTTCTCAGTTACTCTATCTTTTATTAATTTAATTATTAGATCAGTCAGCCAATCTAGAAGGGAAGAAAGGAAACTTTTCTGCCCCTATAACGCTTATACTTATTTTTCAAAGTAAAGCTGTGTGAGAAAAACTTCAGCACCATGAATGTCAATTATCAAGTGAAATGCATTGAATTTGTTAGATATATAAAAATCTATATCTTCTATCTCATATAAAATGTATGGCTTAATAAATCTCTTCTTTGAGACAATCAAAGCAAAAAATTTTGCATAATAAAACAACTTAAGAAAATAATTAAAATCATAAATACAATTTAAAGGATAAGTATTCCTTTCTTCTAAAACGTTGTTCTACTTGGTCCTGATGTACAGGAGATGAACAGAAGAGAAAGCAATAAATTCGTAGTTTGCAATTTACTTCAAAAGTGATAAATTCTATTTGAATACTAAAAATATTCTGATTGAGTTTAGCAAAAATTATTGATCAACTGGAATATAATTTATTTTAAGCTTTGTGAACCAACATAAAAATCCACATATCAAAAATATCATTCAGGATTAAAGTAGTATCATTTAAAAATAATTTTTCTTACTATTTATCCTATTTGTCTCCTTAACTTTTCAAACTGTTTTCTCTCACAATCAAAATTTGAAATATGATATTAATATAGTATTACTTCCTAGATTTAATATTCTCATCTATGATTAAGTCAACGATCTTGACAAGAAATAGAAATTAAGTGAAATTGATGTGAGAAATGGTTTTTAAAAATCTAGGCTTTGAAACATTCATTGTCTACCACTACTGCATTCATATTCCCTGGCCCCCTTTGTCTATGGTTCCTGCCTATAAGTAACTCCTGTTCCCCAATACAGAAAGTCTGCTAGTTTCTTTGATGCTCTTCTATACGCTTGTATTGATGAATGTAGCTTTCATAAGAAGTGGAGAAGTGATTGAAGTTTTTCTGATTAAAATGAGAAAGAAGGGGATGCCTGGGTGGCTCAGTTGGTTAAGCAGCTGCCTTCGGCTCAGGTCATGATCCCGGCGTCCTGGGATCAAGTCCCACATTGAGCTCCTTGCTCGGCGGGGAGCCTGCTTCTCCCTCTGCCTCTGCTGCCACTTGGCCTGCCTGTGCTCTCTCTCTCTCTCTCTCTGGCAAATAAATAAAATCTTAAAAAAAAAATAAGAAAGAAGGCAGGGAAGGAAATCTATAACCAAAATGAGGGGAAAATAGCAGGTGGAGTCTTTATATTGTCCTTCAACTTGCTATTTTCCCCTCAATCAATCCTATCTATTCCCTCCAAAATTATTTTTAAATGCAAATATGATCCTGTCACTTTATGTAAATTGGCAATGTCTTTTCTTTGATCCTTGGACTGAATCTGAAATCCTCAGATTCATGCCTAACAAAATCCATGTTTTACTGGCTGCATAGTGTTGGGGAGGAACAAAATTCCTCTATTCTTTAAAGCTTCTTTCTGGCTGGTCTAAGAATTAAATTGACGTGAGACAAATTACCAAGAAATATTCAAACTTAATTTCATATCTACTGTACCCACATACATGAGAGGCTCCAAGACAAAAAGTTAAAGTGAGGTATACCCAGGCTATCTTAAGCTAAGGAATACAATAGGAACCTGGGGCTTCAAAAGGGAGGACAATTTACAAGGCAGTAAGAAGAACAGACATTTGGTAATTAGATGTTTGTCCTGCCATACAGATGGATCACTCAAGTAAAATTTATCTCAGGCAGTAACTTTGATTCTGGGCAAGATCCCCAATTTAGGGCGCCTGGCTGGCTCAGTTGGTTGAGCGACTGCCTTCAGCTCAGGTCATGATCCTGGAGTCCCGGGATCGAGTCCCGCATCAGGCTCCCAGCTCCACGGGGAGTCTGTTTCTCCCTCTGACCTTCTCCTCGCTCATGCTCTCTCTCACTGTCTCTATCTCTCTCAAATAAATAAATAAAATGTTTAAAAAAAAAAAAAGATCCCCAATTTAGATTGTTACAGTAGTAATGGAGGGACAAAAATTTCACATGAGCCTGCAAGGTCTCAATTGCATTCAACTCAAATAAGCCACATGCCAATGTGGCACATTTTGGGGAGACTTGTTCTGAACTCTTTTAATCATTTTTCAGAAATAAAGTTTCAGCTGATTACTCGAGTGAAGCAAACTAATTGGAACAAATTCCAATACTAATTGGAACAAAATGGATGCTGCACATATTCCAAACAATACCAAATAAAGAGCTTTGGAATGGAATATTGGCCTAATTCTCTCCTTCTAATGCAAGCTTTAACTATGACCAATCCTGCAGGGCTTCCAGAATAAGAGCATATTTAGCATAGGAAGGGTATTATGGCTATGCAACCCTTTTGTAATTAAATGTTAAACAAATAAGGAAACTCCTTAAACCAATTTTATACAAAATATAATCCAAGGAATTAAGTCTTTGATATTCTTTGTCATAATATATTCCACTTCAACTCATAATTATTTGAATAAAAAGCTGAGTAAATACATATGAATATATATGTTTACTATGTAATATTTATTAAATATATGTATAAATATTTAATAAAAAATAATTGTTTCTCAGGTGACATTTCCTTGCTGGTGGAGATGAGCTATTCAAGACACAAGAGCTAAACATAGAACTAAATGACAGCTCAATGATACCTGTGATGTCACCCATCAGTAAATATCAGTGACTTAAACCCAATTCCTTCAAAATCCATTCACGATTAAATAATCACTTTTTTCTTCTTAGATATTGTCTGAAATGTACCTTTAGCTATTTTACTGTGACTAAAATTTTTCTAATCTTTCAGTGTTGGTGAGATAGATCTATTTCCAACATGTCCTAAAATGTATTTCATAGACTATAAGCTTTCTATGGATTTTAATAGGTGTTTTATTTTTTTAAAAATTCAAATACAGTTGGAAAATTATGGGATAAATAACATTAAATAGGTTTCTTCACTATAGGACTTCTTAGGTATTTAATAGTCTAATATGCATTAAGATTCAAGAATGATAGGGGCACCTGGGTGGCTCAGTTGGTTAAGCGACTGCTTTCAGCTCAGGTCATGATCCCGGAGTCCTGAGATCGAGTCCCACATCAGGCTCCCAGCTCCATGGGGAGTCTGCTTCTCTCTCTGTCTCCTCTCATGCTCTCTCACTCTGTCTCTCTCTCGAATAAAAAAAAAAAATTTTTTTTTAAAAATTTAAAAAAAAGATTCAAGAATGATAAAATAAAGTATGTTGCAACTCTCAAAATTATTTAATAAGTGCATATTTAAAGAAAAAGAGGGAACTACTTAAAAATTTTGAAAGGGCTGGCAGTAGCATATTGATGGATAATCTGCTTATAGTATTCTAACTTATATTACCAAAACTAAACATAGTTTCTCCTACTAATAAGTCATTTCTCACCTGAATAGAATGATCTCATAACATTGTTTCTCTTTCATTAACAAGAAATTGAAAGCATCATTGTTTTAACTGCTATGATTTGGAAGATCTCAAATGTTATTTCCTCCGTAACCTTCTCACCATGCAAGTAATTATGTAGTCCATCCTCTCTCATACCGCCAATGCTTAGGTGGTGCTTAACACATAGTAACTGCTCAGCTAATATTGGTTAAATGAATGAACAGATTCACTAGGGCTTTATGGCTTGAAGAAAAACATTTTAGAATTAGATGCATAAAAGTAGTCTAAATCAGGATTAAAAGCCACATGCCCTTCTGAAGGACTATATCAACCCAGCTAAAGTTTTACAAAAGTTTTAGTAAAAGATATCAAACCCATAGGTATAGCATCAAAAATTGTGCAGGTTGTTGTGTGGGAACCTGATGTTCCTCAAGTGGGATGACTTCACTCTCCTTTAAACAGTTCACCATTCCTCTCAAAGAGAGAACCCTCCACATCAATTAACACTGAAAACTATGAAGTAACTGAAGAGTGTTTTATTTGCCATTTTTGGCACCCCTTGAGAATTAAAATATAAAACACATTAAAATATAAAACCCCTTGACGTTGGAGCACTTCATTTCCCAGAAAGAAGCTTGAAACCTGGATATTTCCAATGCACTTAGTTAAATAATTATTGTCTCAAAAGATTTTTACTTATTTAGTAAGAAGAAAAAAAGCTTTTAAAAGTACAAAAAAATAATTATAAAGGTTTATAAGAATACTTCACGAAAAAATCTGAATAGGAGTCTTTTATTTTGCAATGTTTTTATTAAAGCATTTTAATGCTATATAAAACAATAATACAATGTTAAATTGTATTTTAAGCTATAGTTTCAAATATGGAAAATTTAAAAATTCAAAGTGTTGAATTATGTTATTTCTTTTTCAATATTGTCATTTGTCCATTAAATAAAATGGATTTTAAAGGAGACTCATTTCAGTTTTAAATTATTTTTGTATTACTTTTGTGCATTTAATCATTCACTTGAAATTGGATTTTGTCACTATTTGAAAAAGAAGCTTAGCAATGACAAGGAATGTTACATTTTCAGCTTATGACCCATCTTGACCTGTATTCAACTTGAATTATATTAAAAGCAAATTTCAAATTGCGTATATATTTCATTAATAGTAAAAAAAAATTGTGTCCTTTTATTTGGGAAACAGAGAGCACACTTGACAAAATATTTTCTTTGCTTGCAGACTGATAAAGTGGAAAATGTTACCATTAATGTGATCATTTATTTTGTTCTTCAATTTGGGACAACTTTAAGAGGGCAAAGGGGCCTTAAAATTAAGTCACAAAATTTAAAATATTTTTATTTTGGCTTAAAAAATTGTTTCATTACTTATGGTGGATGTATAAAATAGTTACAACCATAACTATAATCATATGACCTTATGACCCAGTAGTTCTACTTCTATTTATACACTCAACAAAAATGCATACACATGTTTTCAAAAACAACACTAAAATAGTCATAATAGCACTATTTCTAATAGCCCAAAATGGAAACTACCAAGATGTCCATCAAAATTAGAATGTGTAAATAAATTTTGGTATTCACATAATTCTATAGACCAGTGAGAATGAATTAACTACAAGCGTACATATGGGTGACTCTCAAAATATTATATTGACATAAGGATCCAGATAATAAAACTAGATGCTGTATGAGTCTATTTATATAAAATTCCAAAACTGGCAACACAAATCTATGACTTCATTGTGAGTAGAGGGGGCCATAGAAGGTCTTGTGTTGTTCTGGTAAAAAAAATTTTTTTTAATCTGTTTCCTGGTTACATCAGTTAGTTCAATCAGTGAAACTCTACAGAGTTGTATGCATATTATCTGTGTTTTTGTACACATATAGTTCAACTAATAGTTTTGTAAAACTCACTAATAAATTTGATAAGCAAAGGAATTATTCTTGGTAAGTATTCATAAGCTCTAATGAGTTTCAAAAATGTATCTTATTCTAGTGTCATATCTGCTACTTTTCTGAAGAATAAATGGTCTCACTATTTTTAATTTTTCATAAATTTGTCTGCAGTTGTCTTCAAAATTGCATTTGAGGCTAATAAATTTAAAGTGGTTGACTTACTTAATCGGACATCCTCTGAAGATCATAATCTTATTTGAGAAAATAATCTCCCTATAGACACTGAGGGAACAGAAACCCCGAGAAGATTTTGGTCAATGGAGGGTATTCTTGCTTTTATTTTTCTTTTATATTGAAATGGATACCTATTTCAACCCACACAATTTCAAATGTACCTGTACTTTTGCCTTCACTCAGAGAAATTTTTTTTTTTTTATTTATTTGTCAGAGAGAGAGGGAGAGAGAGCGAGCACAGGCGGACAGAATGGCAGGCAGAGGCAGAGGGAGAAGCAGGCTCCCCGCCAAGCAAGGAGCCCGATGTGGGACTCGATCCCAGGACGCTGGGGTCATGACCTGAGCCGAAGGCAGCTGCCCAACCAACTGAGCCACCCAGGCGTCCCTCAGAGAAACTTTTTATTACATTACATAAGCAAGCTAGATAATAAATTAATTATATATTTACTTTTTAAAAATTTCATAAAATTTAGATGCTGCAAAATCATAGGGCCTTTCAAGTTAATTCAATCCTGGCATAGAATATAAATTTATTCAATTAAGCACAAGAGTTCCTTCAAAAGAGTCTTAAGACAAATCAATATGTAATAACAATTACTCTATTTCAAAGCTTCATCTCATATATGTGTTCCCATCATTTAATTTGCTCACTTCCTCTTTGCTTGTATTATAAGTTACAATGCTTATACTGTAAGTTACACTTGTAACTTACAATACAAGCAAAGAATTTAAAATCCAAACAATATTTGCAGTATTGTAACTTACTAAAAGCTTTAAAAGCTGAAGATTGTTAGTGCTTCACTTATTGGTTATAGGTTTCCAAATGATTTTGGCCAAATGCAGACAAATTTAGAATGCTAATCCATGAAATAAGTTTAATATTAATTTAAAACACTTGGATTATTTTTAAAAGTTCATCAAAGGGTCAATATTTTAAAAACCCAACTGGTAATGAGCAGCAAAGATAGAAATCACATATTGCTATTGCCAACTAATCTTTGACAAAGCAGCAAAGAATATCTAATAGAAAAGACAGTTTCTTTAACAAATGGTGTTGGGAAAACTGGATAGCAACATGCAGAAAAATGAAACTGGACCACTTTCTTAAACCATACACAAAAATAAATTTAAGATGGATGAAAGACCTAAATGTGAGACAGGAAACCATCAAAATCCTAGAGGAGAACACAGGCAGCAACCTCTTTGACCACACCCAAAGCAACTTCTTACATATGGCAAGGGAAACAAAAAGCAAAACTGAACTACTGTAACTTCATCAAAATAAAAAGCTTCTGCACAGCAAAGGAAACAATCAACAAAACTAAAAGTCAGCTTGTAGAATGGGAGAAGATATTTGGAAAGGACATATCTGAATAAAGGTCAGTAGACAAAATCAGTAAAGAACTTATCAAACTCGACACCCAAAAACCAAATAATTCAGTTAAGAAATGGGTAGAAGACATGACAGACACTTTTCCAAAGAAGATATCCAGATGGCTAACAAACACATGAAAAGATGGTCGACATCACTCACATCAGAGAAATACAAATCAAAACCACAGTGAGTTACCTGTCAGAATGTCACACCTGTCAGAATAGCTACAAATTAAGAACAAAAGAAGCAAAAGGTGTTGGCAAGTATGTGGAGAAAAGGAACCCTCCTGCTCTCCTGGTGGGAATGAAAACTGGTGTAGCCACTCTAGCAAACAATATGGAGGTTCCTCAAAAAGTTTAAAATAGAATTACCCTATGACTGAGCAATTGCACTACTAGGTATTTAGCCAAAAGTTACAAAATACAGATTTGAAGGGGTACCTGCACCCTGGTGTTTATAGCAGCATTATCAACAATAGCTAAAATGTGGAAAGAGCCCTAATGTCTATTGAATGATGAATGGAATGAGAAGAAGTGGTGTATATACCCAATGGAATACTACTCATCCATCAAAAGGAATGAAACCTTGCCATTTGCAACAACATGGCTAGAGTAGCTAGAGTGTATTACACTAAGCAAAATAAGTCAGAGAAAGACAAACAGCATATGGTCTTATTCATGTGTTAAATTTAAGAAACAAAATGGATTAACATATGGGAAGGAGGAAAAAGAAAGGGAAACAAACTGTAAGAGACTCTTACTGATAGAGAATACATTAAACATTGATGGAGGGAGGTGGACAGGGGATGGGCTAGATGAGCGATAGGTAAACTTATTTTATGGATTATTAAACTTATTTTATGGATTAGCATTCTAAATTTGTCTGCATTCGGCCAAAATCATTTGGAAACCTATAACCAATAAGTGAAGCACTAACAATCTTCAGCTTTTAAAGCTTTTAGTAAGTTACAATACTGCAAATATTGTTTGGATTTTAAAGAGGGCACTTGTGATGAGTATAGGGTGTTATATGTAAGTGATGAGCCACTAAATTCTACTTCTAAAACCAATACTGCTCTGCATGTTAACTAACTAGAATTTAAATAAAAAATTGAAAAGGAAAAAAAAAGAAATCACATATTGCTACACTAAAGTAATTTTTTGGTATTTAATATCAGCTTCATTGTAAAATATTTTAGTTCAATTAGTTAAGAGTGTATACTAAAAAAACTCTTGCAATTATTGACAATCCTATTTTGATTGGTGGAATATCACAGCTTGTTTCTACACAATTATAAATTTGTGTGAGCACCATAATCAAAATCAGATCACATTACAATTCCAAGAGTTCTGAATTTGATAAGAAAACAGGTTTCCCATAACATTGTGCTCCACAGAAATCTGCATTTAAATTTTCATCATAAGACCACTAATTTTACATTCAACATTGAATTTCTAGACTGAATTTACCAGATTGTTCATAATAATGTCAGATATTTCACCTTGTGTAGAATGAAGTTCCAAGAATCTTTACCTTGATTTCATGAAATGAATGAGAACAGTGAATTAAGTCCACTGATTTTCTCTCTGGTATTACTGACCAAAAAGTCATTGTTGATGTAAAACATTATCCTTTACCTGTTTCTAAAGTTCGTCTTCTGCTAATGAACCAACACATTAAAAGTTACTGTTTTGCTTTTTGTACAGTGAGTAAAACTTAGAAAAAAATTATTGAAATCATTTTAGAAGAATAGTTATTTGCTCTAAATAAAAAGTCAGGGTTTAGAGAGAGCTCCATAAATACATTTTCTACAGCTACAAGAGTTAATTATCCATCTTCTGGAATATCTTCTTAAAATGAATACTTACATTTGAAGTAAATGCTGATGCCTTTTCAGCAGATTTGTGACTTTTTATTTTCATGGGCCATTGATATCTCCATAAGCCCCATGGCAGATGTTAAATGTAAGCAAACATTTTGAGCAAGTTACATGTTCATCAGTTTTCTTGTGAAATGGGTCTTGGGCAACTAATATCTTATTAAACAAGCAATTATATTTTTTGACTTGTCAGAATTTAAATATATTAACAAACAAAATAAATGCATATGTTAATAGTTATATACGTATGTCCAACAATAAATGGCAAAACCCATTGCAGCAAGAACATTCAGAATCTCTATTCTTTCTAAAACAAGGGGCCCAGCCTCTGTTTCTTGCTTATATTTCCTGCACCTAACCTATAATTTCCTTCTGATGCTGCTGCTTCCACGCCGCCTCCTGTATCATACAAGTTGTGAAATGGGCCATGACACAACAGACTGTCCTGTCAGCATCCAGCAGGGGCCTAGAAGGTCTTTTGTTATTTTGTGCTTGGAAAGAGTAGGGGAAAAGACACAAATTGTTGCTGGCTGTCTTCCAGTTTCACCCGCACTTTGGAGTGAAAACCGTGCAGTACACGTGTCTCTCAGATGCTACTAGGAAACACGATGGCAGAAACAGGGCAGAGTGAAATCAACCAGCTGCATGTCAGCTTATTTTAATGCACTATGAGTAATAATAATTAAAATGAGAAAACCCTGGGGCATACACTAAATAAGATGCCAGTCCAAGACAACAGTCACAAACCAAGAAGAGGGGTTTTGCTGACTGTGATCCTGAAAGGATTCTTAGAAGAGGGGCACAAATGCAGGGATTAATAGATGGAGAAGTGTTTGGGGTACCTGCGTGGCACAGTCCATTAAGCTTCAGACTCGGTTTCCACTCAGGTTGTGATCTTGGGGTCATGGCACCGAGCACTGCCTGGAGCCTGGCCTTGGGCTCCGCACTCAGTGTGGAGTCTGCCTGAGACTCTGTCTTCCTTTTCTTCTGCCCCTCCTCCCCTCTGTGTGCGTTCTCTCTCTCTCTGTCTGTCTCTCAAACAAATTTAAAAACAAATCTTTTTAAATAATGAATAAGTGTTATACAGGTAGAAATGGCAGTTGAAGATACTTCAAGTGGAGAGAACGCTGTAGCAAAAATTCATGACCTATTTTACTGTCGATAAATAAACCAACTTTCTCTATAGCAGTAATAGGAAAACTTAAGAAATAGTCAAATCCTCTAAGGAATACCAATGCTCTCCATACCAATGAATTCTTCAGTACATTTTCTTGGTATATTTCAATATGTGGGATCATGCTGCTGGCGGTAAAAGATGATTTTGTATATGTGAACATAATGTTAAAAATTAAATAGTGAGACAAGTATTGTCTTCAATCTCTAATAAAGAAAGAAAATCTCACTTTGTTGCCTATTTGTCTTTAACACCTTTCTAGACTTATTAATATGTTTTAAGGTAATATTTATTTGGCAAAATTTTATTAATTATGAAATAAATTTCATAATTAATAAAATTTATTTACTTGTATAAATAAATTTAACAAAGTTGTTTTAGTTTTATTAACTTTTACATTTGATTTGTGGAAATTGGTTTTTTTATTTAAAGGCATGATATAAAGTTTAATTTTAAATAAATCTATTTAAGTGAAAAAAAGGAAAGATGATTTAAATACAATATTTAGCAAGTAAGTTAATGCAGTTTGCAAAATGGTAAAAATTTCAAAGGATATATATAAGTGCTTAAATTTGAGGAAATAGTACATTCAATATTTGGAAGTAATCTCTAAAGAAAATTCTAAACTCACCAAAATAGTGAACATTTTAATGTGTTAAAATAAACTTAGACTTAGATTTGTCTTTTATAAAGACTTTTCCAGATATCCTATATAGAATGCAACATTTATTTAATTTCAAGTTTTATCTCTTTATCTTTTCACCATGCAGTCAACCTGAAAAATTTTAGAGTGGTTCATCTATTTTTTCTTAAATATTTCCACAAATTCTACAAGTGTGATATGATCTTATCTGTCATCTGATCTCTCCCTTCCAAAAGAACATATTTAACACATTCCCCCATTTGGATCTATATTCAAAATATCCTACAGAAATTGGAAGGGAAAAGTTATATAAAATATTTTTATGCAATATCCACTAAGTTAATCACTATATCTGGTCATCAGAGCACTCTTTAAAAAAAAAAAAAAAGATTTTATTTATTTATTTATTTGACAGAGAGAGAGAGATAGATCACAAGTAGGCAGAGTTGCAAGCAGAGAGAGAGGGAGAAGCAGGCTCCCCACCAAGCAGAAAGCCTGATGCAGGGCTCGATTCCAGGATCCTGAGATCATGACCTGAGCCGAAGGCAGAGACTTAACCCATTGAGCCACCCAGGCGCCCCATCAGAGCACTTTTAACTACAGTGTGTTTTTATTACTATCTGCATAATAAATTTGGTTCCTTTCAGTTGGAAAAATATTTCTTTTGCTTTTGAAAGTAAATGACATAAAAGTATAGCTATTACTCATTTACTTCAGACTCTAAAGCATTTAAAAATAAGCTTAAACACTGGGCAGCAACCATTCCCCATACATCACACAATATTAACAGCTTATAAAGAAAGACCTTCTCAAATGATAACAAAAGAAAAAAAACTCAGTTATATTTTATATCAGGTGCATCATTTCCTTAGTTACATCAGAGATTGTGCTCATAGTTTAACTTGCTGCATTTTAATTTTTTTCTGAAAATTTGCCAAGACAGTGAACTCAGCCTTTATTTCTATTCCTTTCTTATATCAATTCCTGTATCATGCCTTATGTTTCTAAATTAGATCCAACATTAACCTGTAATCAGACATTTAGATAAGATTGGCTGAACATTAATTATGAGTTGAAGTGATCTCAGAGCCACAAAAAATATTGGTGTAACAAAAATGGAAAAAGGCAGAGTTTCTGCTGTGAAGTATAAAATCTAGTTAGGTAAACACAAAAATACAAAGACAGATAAAAATTTAAGGGAATTTAAGAAGTAACTTGCGGCTTAACATAAACTAATTTAAAAAGTAGTTGGCAATTAAGAAAAATGAAATGAAAGAGTAATGCATTGTCAATGAAATTCCTAAATGTACCATTTACTAGTTGGGTAATCTTAAGCAAGTTTTCTAAAAATTCAATAACCCACTTTCCCTATCAGTAAAATGTCCATCACATTAACACATACGAGGCAGGTAGGTTGGCTGTTTAGCTCTTTTCCCCCTTCTATGTTTATCAGGTTTTGCTGGGAAATGTTTGACCAGACTCCATTTCTCAGTTCCCATTGCAACCAGGTATGGCTATGTGACCAGTTCTTACTAATGGAATCTGAACAAAACTAATATTCATCTCTTCTGAGCCAAGATTATTAAGGAGGATATTTTTCCTCCATACTTTCTTTCTCCTTCCACTAGCTGAGTGCAGATGAATCAGTGTATGGAGAGCAGCTGTCCACCTACCGGCAGTAATATCCTTTGACTGTTCAACTGAGCTTTTGGGTTTGAGCCACTTGTTAAAGTAGTTTACCCTACCCTAACTAGTAAAACTGCCTTAGGGTTGTAATGAAGAACAATTTAACGTATCGTCTCACACACAGTAAATGCTCAGTAAATGTTATCAGTAATGCTTTTATCATGAAATATCTCTTGACATTTGCTTAGTTGCCTTGTCAATCAGTTCTTCCTATAAGAAAGCTGAAAAAATGTCAATCAACTATAACTTGAGATAATTTAAACAATAATTTATTTTAAGGCCATATTTTTAGTATGCCATTTGATCAATGAAGTATTCCATATTATCTGAAGAAAATGTTATTCTCTCATACTGGATCTCCAGGGTTTTGTACAGAAAATGCCTGCATCTTTTATATTTATTATTGTAATTATTTGATCAATGAACACATGAATGATCCAAATTGATAATCATCTCTAAAACTAGCCTGTAGTAGTTTGATATATTGGCTTCAGATTATGCACTAAAAATAACTGGATAGAGGTTCAACAATTATTTTTCAGTCTTTAATGTTGAAGAGCGTTTACATCTTAAATAACCCACTGATTTTTATAGGGTGATAAATACTAGATTTTTCTTGTTGCCTTTTCAATGGAGTCTAATTCTTCAGTAATCCATTCAGTAAACAACAAGTTATTGATTTTGTTGGATGTATAAATCCAATCTCATGTAGAACTTACTATTTGACAACCTATATCACACATGTTACTTCTTAGGAGTCTCTTTGCTTTGGCTACTATTTTATCAGTCACTTTCAGAATATCTGACACCACTTTTTGATATAGCACCCTTTTATGACAAATAGTCATCTTCCAACTCTTTACAATCATACAGGATTTCTGTCCTTCACAAATCAGGTATTTTCCCACTGGTTCAGAGTATTTCACAACTAATTAAATGGCAAATGATCTCCACTTTTTACTTTATTCTATAGAAAGTATTATAAATCCAAGTCAGAGAAACTGATTGTGAATTCAGCTTAAGGATCTATTTTTGCACACTAATGCACAATCTAAATATAGCATATTTGCTACTTTGACACTTTTTATAAATTAAAAAAATTAAATGGAAATATTTAATACACTAATGAAGGAAAGTAGTCTGAGGAAATACAGACTAAAAATAAGCATTGAAAATTTTTGTCCTGAGACAAAATTTGGGAGTAAAGGAATTTACTGTTTTCTCTATCAATGATCAAGAAGGTTCTGTAGATTTCACCCCTCAAAAAAAAAAAAAAAAAAACCAACAAACCCATGAACAGAAAACACATCTAGAACTAGATGATTAATGAATACAAAAAGACAAATATAAATCAGCAATGTTTTCCAAAATCCCTTTGCAATTTATTTATAATGAAGAAAAGGTTATAATACCTTTAGCATTCTGAAATAATAATGAAATTTCACACAGACATATCAAGAGTGAGGATCTCTGAACCAATTATGTTTCTACTTCCAAGAATATTTCCAATGAAACTTAAGTAAACTGCCTCAAATTTAATAATTGAAATCTTCATGTATAAGCTAAAAGACATAAAACTGTGTTTCCCTTAAAATAAAGCAAAAGTTGTATTTCTTACATATTGCTTGATATCTTGAAGATCACAAAAACAGAATCCCCAAAACCTTTTTCATCATAACATACAATGTTTCCAAACTTATGAATAGTACAGCCGTTTGGTGTTGGTTGGGGATACAATACATTTAATACTTTTATACATTTTATACATTTATAACTCATTTAAGTTGTGTCTATTACATCTGTGATTTACCTAACAAATTTCCACTCTAAAAGTAGAAGCCCAGTGCACAACACCTGTAATCAAGCAATGATCTCTGTCCTCTGGTTCTCACACCCTTCAAAATCCAATTCTCTCCCCACATGAAAAGAAAATTGTAGTCTTATATTCCTAAACAAGTCATGTATCAATGTTATTTTTATTTTAAAGCACTTTGTCCAGCATAAGCTGTTCCTAGTGAAGTCGAATGTCAGAAAAATCTGCCTACAAGGGAAGTAATCAGTTTAAAGGACTACAGGTGGTCTGGGTAGTTTGGCTGCCATTTACAAATCAAAACCAGGGAACTTGGAAATGGCAGGTGAAAATTAAATACAGCTAAATAGTAAAAGATACCTATGATGGGGCAGCACTTCTGGGTCTACTAAATGCTGTTATTCTACCTAACTGGACAACATTTACTCATCTATCCTTCCATCAGAACTGGATGATAGCTAACATTTCTTTCTCACACATCAGATGCCAAGCACTTACTAAGTACATTGCATACACTAAATCATTTAATCCTTCCAGCACCTATGAAAGTAGATACTATCATTGTCCTTTCTTACTATTTGATAAATAATGCTACCAAAGTTAATATAGCCCATCCTTATAGTTAGCACGTAACTTGCTGTCTATTTTGGAATACTTTGAGAGTGAAAGTATGAATGTTTAAGATAAGACAACAAACTAGCACTATTCCAGGGAAAACAAAACACGTTTGTCCTACCCATATTTTATAATGGATTTAAGAAAATAGAAGTATGCTATATATGTTAATCATTGTTTTTCCAGCACTTAAAAACCAGCAAAAGTCTAAATTTTTATTTTACTAGTTCCAAATACTTGAGAATAATTGTAGGGTACCTAAGTAGCAATACTAAATGCTCAGCAATGTTTGTCTCATATTTCCTATAAGCAGAAAAAAAAAAAAAAAACCTTGGTAAGAGGAGCTAGATAGGAAAAATACAGAGGATCTTATGATCTCTTTAGATATACAGAAACGTCAAGTTTTAAGTAAAATTCCTTAAGTCATTTCTTTAAAAGGGGTGATTGTAAAATAAATCAGAGTACTGTTTGTAAACCTAAATCAATTTGTAAAGGTTAGATGTTCATCTCAGAAATGTCAACATAAAACAATTACTACAAGGTACCATCCATTCATTTAGCACACTTGTTCAGGACACACTTGAAAGCTAAGAGTTTAGATTTAGTCTAAATACTACATGATACATAGTCTCAATTAGTTAGAGAAATGGATTTAACTGGCATTTATTGACTACCTACGATGTGCCAGGCAGGTATGAATGGCAAGAAGAAAACAGTCAAATTCTACTTAGGGGCATGTATGCAAAAAGAGAGGAAAAGGCTAACAATGTAAATAATCACTAATAAGCACAATTTACCAGATATTAATCATTGCTATAAAATATATTATTGAAATAGCGACTGGAGGAGAGCAGGGTGCTTTTTTTTTTTTAATTTTATTTATTTATTTGACAGACAGAGATCACAAGAAGGCAGAGAGGCAGGCAGAGAGAGAGGAGGAAGCAGGCTCCCTGCTGAGCAGAGAGCCCGATGCGGGGCTCGATCACAGGATCCCGAGATCATGACCTGAGCGGAAGGCACTGGCCTAACCCACTGAGCCACCCAGGCGCCCCGAGCAGGGTGCTTTTGATTGAGTTACTCAGGAGTTTCTTTCTCAGGAGTAAAATAATTAAAATTTTAATTATAAGAAGGAATCAACCATGAGGAGATTGGGGAAGTACTTGATGCCAGGGAAAAGAGCAGATTCAGCTGCCTGAGACGTGAGCAAAGTTGGCAGGTGGAGAAGAATCAATCCAGTGGGCTAGCGCTTGAGCACAACAGGAGAGCAGGGTGTCAGTAAGGCTGGGGAAGATAGCAGTAGCCAGAGCACCAGTCACGTAGGTAGACCCTGGTACTTGTGGATTTATTCTAAGTTCAATAAAATGCCTCTAGAGGGGGCACCTAGGTGGCTCAGTGGGTTAAGCTGCTGCCTTCGGCTCAGGTCATGATCTCAGGGTCCTCGGATCGAGCCCCGCATCGGGCTCTCTGCTCAGCAGGGAGCCTCCTTCCTCCTCTCTCTCTGCCTGCCTCTCTGCCTACTTGCGATCTCTATCAAATAAATAAATAAAATCTTTTAAAAAATGCCTCTAGAGTCTTAATGAATGGGAAATATGATCTGGGATACATTTAGACACATCACTCTGGCTGAAGTACAAAGAGATTATAGGAAGGCAGAATGGAAACACTGTAACCAAATGAGTTGTCTCCTAGGTAGCCAAACAGTGGCTACAGTCTGAGACCTGGCTTTGGAAGCAGGAAAAGTCAGACTGATTTGGAATGTATTTTGAATTAGAACTAGAAAGAGTTACTGACAAGACTTTCTGTAAAAGAAATCACAGATCCTTTTTTTCTGCCATAAGTTTGGCTTACTTAATGAGCTCAGTTTTTTGTTTTGTTTTGTTTTTCTCCTGTCAATTAGGGGAGTCAGTTAATAGATTTCAGGTGCTTAGAGAACAATCTCAATCTCTAAAATTGTGAGAGGGGAAGTGAGGTCATTACTTCCATCAGGTAACCAGAGATCTGTGACCCAAAGCAAGAGAAGAAACTATTTTAACTTATCTACAAGATACTTTTATTGAAGTCTTCTGGAATATTGGGATCTTAAATATTCACAGCATTAGGTTGTGGCTGCCATGCTCTATGCAGCGTAAAGAATCACGTTTAGGGGCACCTGGGTGGCTCAGTCTGCCTTTGGCTCAAGCCATGGTCTTAGGGTCTGGGATCGAGGTCTTGCATCAGGCTCCCTACTTCTCCCTCTTCCTCTGTCCCTCCCCCTGCTTGTGGTCTCTCTCCCTCAAAAAAATAAATCTTAAAAAAAAAGAATGTCTTTGTTTTTCTTGAAAACATTTCTTAAATCAAATATGCAATCTATGTATTAATTCCACAGTGTAAATAGTGGGTTTAGTAATGAGCCCATTCGAAGTTAATATCATAGAGGTAAAAAAAGTCTTGGGCTCTGGAATCAGAAAGACTAGTGAAATCTAAGATCTGTCACTTACTAACTGTGAGACCTTGGGCAAGTCAATATATTTCAGTTTCCTTACATTTCACATAGGGATAATGATAGCATCATCCTTCTCTTGGGTATATTTTGGGGATTAAATGTAGTATTTAATGTGACAGAAAAGCAGGTTAGAGTTTAAGTATTCAACAAGTAAGCTATTAATATAAAATAAAGTCAGAAAATTACTGAGAAACTACTCAGTAATCACAAAACAATGTCTTTAAATAATATCTGGGGACTGTGAATATAGAGCTTTTTGAGTTTTATTCCTGGATCTCTGCATTAAGGCCCTCTGAGGTCTTCCTCACTTCAGTGGATATGCATATCAATAAATTAGGCCATTGTTAAAAAGGCACTTGACTTGGTTGCCAGTGAACTACAGCTTTATTCAGTTGGGAGAATGTTTGTTCCCTCCCTTTAACTGTTTTTCAGTTAAATCAAAACTGAAAACATAATTATTTCAGTTTATTATCCAGATTGCTGAAAGTGATGACTTCATTTATTATTAAGAGCAGCAGCTGGTAACATCCCAGAGCATGCAAATTCGTTAACTCAGTATGATTTAGTTTTCTTCTTTTTTTTCCAAGGGGACTTACAGTTTTCTTATTGATCAAAATGGAATTATGTTTAATACAAGAAAGAATCAGCAGGCTGTTTATCAATATCAAATGGATTATGCCCTGCAAAGATGTAGAAGGTTTTGAGCTGATAGAATAAGAACTGTTAGCATATTATAAGAATGTGATTGCTATATATTTAATTTAATCATGAGAAAATACTTTTTTAAAAAATTTTTAATTTTTTTATAAACATAAATGTATTATTAGCCCCAGGGGTACAGGTCTGTGAATCGCCAGGTTTACACACTTCACAGCACTCACCATATGAGAAAATACTTTTTAAAGGTGATAAGTGATTGTAATACTGACTTGCTTACCTGTGTCATCTGAATTAATCATACTATAATAATGATCAAGGCCAATTTTGACTCACATATCTAGGAAAGTACAACAAACAAACCTGTTTTTTTATTTTATTTTATTTATTTGAGAGAGAATGCACACAAGCAGGGGAGGGGCAGAGGGAGAGGAACAAGCAGACTCCCAGCTGAGCTGGAAGCCCCATGTGGGACTCAATCCCAGGACCCTGGGATCACAACCTGAGCCAAATGCAGACTCCTGACTGAGCCACCCATGTGCCCTAAACCTATTTTATTTTTGATAAGCTATTGGAATCAACTACTGTGTGAAATATAAGATTGTTCTAAACAAAACTGAAATAAGGATCCATTTTAAATTAACTAGTGGTCTAAAATCAAAATGTAAATTCTTGCATAAAATTAACATGCTTAATAAAATCATAAACCATATCCTCATTAGAAATTCTAAATCTTAATGATGATATTTAGTATATATGCTGCCAAAGAGAGCACAATGATATTTATATTATTGTCACAAGAGACAATTATTTCATGTTCATTTTATCTAGTCCTTTTACATAGTAAAGAGCCAGGGAAATTGGTAAATTTTCTATCCCATATGGAAAGAAGAAATATTTCCTAGTCAAAAAACTTGGCTATTCCCATTTATCATCTACCCTTTGATTACAAAACAATTAGAGCTGTTATCATACAATTTGCAGCAAAATATTATTCATGTATTGCTAAGCATGTTTGGAAATGCAAACTCCTACTATTCTCATACTATGAATATTAGATGTATATTTCTTAAGTGTCTTCTAGTAGGAAAAAAATATGATTAATAGTGAAGACTAAAATGTTAGACTAGACCTATGCCTAGACCATGCCAATTATTTGATCTGGCTTCCATTTTTAATTGGTTTTCTAGTGCACACATTCATGAGAGTATTATTTTTTAAAAATCTAATTTCCAGAAGGTGTCTTAGCCAAATAGCATATTATCTTTATCATCACCATTATATTTACTTTATTATGTTTCTAAAGTAAAATAAAATTCAGAAACAAAGATACTGCTGAATTTTAAAATGCACATCAATATTTTAAAAGCAAGAAAACAAACATTTCATTTGGAAAGCCAAATGAAAGTTCTTAGTGGCCAAAATATCCCAACTGTAATTTGATAAAATTTCAAAGAAACCGATTTTGATTTTTAAATATACTTCATGATGTTGCTTGCTATTTTCATTTTAATTTACTGATGTAGTTGATTAGTCATTCCTCATTCTATTTTTTCTAAGTTTTTTTTCAAAAACTAGAGAATCTGTTATTAAAATTAAACCACTTTTGCATTTGATTTACAAACTTAAATGTTTAAGGACAGTTAAGGATGGTACATAAGGTAATGAGCACTGGGTGTTATATGTAATGGATGAATAACTGAACTCTACATCTGAAACTAATGATACACTCTATGTTAACTAATTGAATTAATAAAATAAGTCAAAAAATACAGTTAATTGCTGAATCCAGTTCTCTTGCTATGATATCTACATGCTGAGAACAAATTTCCACTTTTGAAATTGCATAAATAAAACGGTGTTTTGGTCTTTTTATATTTTGGATCACACCTGGAGATTTGTTGATTCTACACCACAGACATAACCTGACTCAAGTAGCTTACTGAAAATTCTTCTGTAAGACCTGAGACACCCAAGATGGGGAAGTAGAAGGTAATCTCCCTGAAAATCCTGAGGCCTTCGACTGAGAAGGTGAAAGGACAGTTGAAGCACAAGCAATGAGAATATAGACAATTTCTTCCCAAATTCAAAATATTCTTTTTTGCCCCCGTTTTGGAACTTAAGAGAATTAGATAAACAGCTTATTATAATAGCTTATAGTTCATGAAACATTATTCACATTGGTTCATACATGGCCTCCTTTCTGTCTTGTTTTCTTCATAAGAACAAGATGTTCCATAAATAGACTGCCCACTAAAAACTACAACATTAATCCAATGAATATTTATTATGGATTCTTCCTTTGATCCATTCTGCAACCTGAGTATTATATCATTGTAATATGAATTTTTTTTAGATCTGCATTTTTTACTCAATGTTGTTACTAAAATCATTGCATATTTTCCTATATTTGACTATTTCCTGTGCTATTTCTATTCCTTGACTATTTTAGGTCCCTCATATAACTGGAATCATGCAGTATTTGCCCTTCTCTGACTGGCTTATTTCACTTAACATAATATCTTCTAGGATCATCCATGTTGTCACAAACAGTAAGATTCCCTTTATTTTTTGGCTGGAAGATGTAAATGTGAGACCAGAAACCATCAAAATCCTAGAGGAGAACACAGCAAGCATTTGACATTGGCTATAGCAAATTCTTACTAGATAGTCTCCTGAAGAAAGGGAAACAAAAGCAAAAATCAACTACTGGGATGACATCAAAATAAAAAACTTCTGCATAGCAGAGGAAACAATCCACAAAACTAAAAGGCAACCTGTGGAATGGGAGAAGATATTTGCAAATGACATATATGATAAAGGGTTAGTATCCAAAATATATAAAGAGCTCATCAAACGCAACACCCCAAAAACAAACAATCCAGTTATGAAATGAGCAGAAGACATGAATAGACGTTTTCTCTCAAAGGAGATATCCAAATGTCCAACAGACACATGAAAAGATGTTCTACAGCACTCATCACCAGGGAAATGCAAATCAACGCTGCAATGACATCACCTCACACCCGCGAGAATGGCTAAAACTAACAACTCATGAAGCAAAAGATGTTGATGAGGATGTAGAGAAAGGGAAACTCTCTTACACTGTCAGTGGGAATGTTAGTAGAAACTGGTGCAGCAACTGTGGAAAACAGTACAGGGTTTCCTTTAAAAGTTGAAAATAGAACTACTCTACAACCCAGCAAATGCACTACTAGGTATTTACCTGAAGGATACAAAATATTGATTCGTATGTTGCACATGCACCCCAATGTTTATAGCAGCATCATCAACAATAGCCAAATTATGGAAAGATCCCAAATGTCCATTGACTGATGAATGGATAAAGAGGAAGTAGTATATATATCCAATGGAATATTACTCTGTTACCAAAGGAAATGAAATCTTGCCATTTGCAATGACATGGATGGAGCTAGAAGGTGTTATGTTAAATGAAATAAGTCCGTCATAAAAAGACCAATACCATATGATTTCAATCACATGTGGAATTTAAGAAACAAAACAAATGAATGGGGGGGGGCAAAAAACAAACAAGCAAAAAAGAAGGTAAACCAGGAAACAGACTGTTAACTATAGAGAACAATCTAAGAATTAGTTGTGGGGGAAGTGGGTGAGGAAATGGGTTAAATGGTGATGGGTATTAGGGAGTGCACTTGTGATGAGCACTGGGTGTTGTATATAAGTGATGAATCCCTAAATTCTACACCTGAAACTAAGGTTACACTGTATGTTAACTAATAAGAATTTAAATAAAAACTTAAAAAGACTCCCTTCATTTTTGATACTGAATAATATTCCATTGTGTGTATATAACATATTTTTCTGTTTTTTATGTATTCTTTTGTTTATTAATCCATGTAGTCACTCATTTATTTTTTAATGAGCTATAATTGACATATAACACTGTTTTAGTTTTAGGTGACTAGCACATTTGCTTTACCTATTCATCTATAGATGAACATTTGGTTTGTTTCCATATCTTAGTTAAACACTGCTGCAATAAACATGGGAAAGCATATATGTCTTTGAGATCTTGATTCCAATTCTTTGGATACATACACAGAGGCGGTACTGCTGAATTATGTGGTAGTTCCATTGTAATTTTTTGAGGACACTATACTATTTCCACAGTTGGCTGCACCGTTTCACAGTCCCAACAACAGGACACAAAGGTTTCAATTTCTTCACAGTTTCACTGATGCATGTTATCTTTTGTATTTTTTTTTTCATAGTAGTTATTCTAACATATGTGAGGTGATATCTCACTGCAGTTTTAATTTTCATGTCCCTGATGATTAGTGATGTTGAGAATTTTTCATACGCCTATTGGCCATTCAGATGTTTTTTTGGAGAAATGTCTATTCAAGTCCTTTGCCAATTTTTAATATTGGGTTTTGTGTTTGTTTTTCCTATCAAGTCAAAGGAGTTCCGTATATATTTTGGATTGTATATAATGCATAAGGCAAGTGTGCTGAAGTTTCTTCTGGGTATACGTACCTTGAAGTAGAATTATTTGAAAGCATGTGAGTGTTCAATGTGACAGTAAAATGTCAAATTAATTTGTGGGATCATTTATTCACTAAGCAAGTGTTTATTTAAAAAATATTGCACCAACCATCATTTTGTATTCATGGAATATAACAATGAATGAAAGCACAGAACAGCCTTCATGGGATTTATGTATAGGAGGAGAATACAGGCAGTACATAAAGTAAGTGAACTAAAAAATATGTTCAAAGGTGATAAGCATTATGGGGAAAAAAGTACAATACGTTTAGGAGAATTGGGAAATTGTTGTACAGAGGCAGGTTACAAATAAATTCTTTTGAAAATTAGTTTGAATAAGAATTAAAGGAAGTGAGGGAGTTAACCACACATACATCTAGTGGAAGAACATGTCAAGTAGAGGAAACAGTGCAAAAGGTGTTGTGTAAGAACGTCATCGAAGGGACGCCTGGGTGGGTCAGACGGTAAGCGTCTGCCTTCCACTCAGGTTGTGATCCCAGGATTCTGGGATGGAGCTCCACATCAGGCTCCCTGCTCAGTGGGAGTCTGCTTCTCCCCCTCACTCTGCCCCTCCCTATACCCCCTCCCTTTGCCCATTTGAGATCTTTCTCTTGGTCTCATTCTCTCTTTCAAATAAATGATAAAATCTTAAAAAAAAAAAAAAAGAATGCTCTCGTGGCTGAAAGAATGACTAAGAGATGAAATCAGAAAAACAATGGAATATGTGGTGGCACAGATCAGTCAGGAAATTGAAGGCCATCATAAGGACTTTTGGGTTTTATTCTTTTTTTTTTTTTTTTAGGATTTTATTTATTTATCCGACAGAGAGAGATCACAAGCAGGCAGAGAGGCAGGCAGAGAGAGGAGGAAGCAGGCTCCCTGCTGAGCAGAGAGCCCGATGCGGGGCTCGATCCCAGGACCCCGAGATCACGACCTGAGCCGAAGGCAGCGGCCCAACCCACTGAGCCACCCAGGCGCCCCATGGGTTTTATTCTGAATGAAATGATATTTTGGGCAGATGAAAGATATGATCTGAGTAATGTTTTAAAGGGGCCGTTCCTGATGTTGTGTTGAGAATACACTACAGAGGGGCAAGTATAGAAACAAGGAGATCAGTAAGAAGACCATTGCAATAATCCAAATGAGAGTTAATCATAGTTTGAATCAAGGTTGTAGCACTGAATTTTTTAAGTGATTCGATTTTACAATATTTGAAAGTTAGACACGAGGATTTTCTGAAAGAATGCACGTGGTATATAAAGATAAAAAGAAGTCAAAGATAACCCCGTGACTTTTGGTATCTGCAACAAGAGTTTGAGTTGTCATCACCTGAAGTGACAAGTCTAGCAAGAAAACAGTTTGTTGAAGAAAGATCAGGAGTTGGGGCGCCTGGGTGGCTCAGTGGGTTAAGCCGCTGCCTTCGGCTCAGGTCATGATCCCAGGTCCTGGGTTCGAGCCCCACATCGGGCTTTCTGCTCAGCAGGGAGCCTGCTTCCTCCTCTCTCTCTGCCTGCCTCTCTGCCTACTTGTGATTTCTCTCTGTCAAATAAATAAATAAAATCTTTAAAAAAAAAAAAAAAAAAAGAAAGATCAGGAGCATACTTTGGGATGTGTTCATCCAAGTCTAAAATATCTATTTGGCATTCAAGTAAAGGTGTTGGATATGCAGCTTTATATTCATATCTGGAGTTTGAGAGAGGTCTTAGTTGGAAATATAAATCTGGGAAAAAGTTGGAGGGTCCTGGGTAAGACTATAAGGAAGTGAATGTAGGTAGATAAGAAAATAGAATCAAAGTCTGGGTCTTGGGACATACTAAAAAGTCAAGGAGAAGATGATAGAGAAATAAAAAAGAAAAATAAAGAGTGATTGGGAAGGAAAGAAAAATATTTACCCAAAGAATAAGAAAACACTAATTTGGAAAGATATATGTACCCCTATATTTATTGCCACACTATTTACAACAGCCAAATTATTGAAGTAGTCCAAGTGTCCATCAACAGAGGAATAAATAAAGAATATGTGAGGGACGCCTGGGTGGCTCAGTGGGTTAAGCCACTGCCTTCGGCTCAGGTCATGATCTCAGGGTCCTGGGATCGAGCCCCGCATCGGGCTCTCTGCTCAGCAGGGAGCCTGCTTCCTCCTCTCTCTCTGCCTGCCTCTCTGCCTGCTTGTGATCTCTCTGTGTCAAATAAATAAATAAAAATCTTAAAAAAAATGTTTAAAAAAAGAATATGTGATATATAGGTATAGATTATCTAGCTATATCTATACAGATGTCAGACTCTATGAGTTATTGAGTGACACAAGAGGTCACATCCAATTCTGAAAAGGCTGAGGGCTGGGGTCAGATGGGATGGGGTAAGGGGTGGGAAGCTTTAGGAAAACAGAGGTGTTTGTAGTAGTTGTCGTACACTGGGAGAGAGGGGCCGTTCAGGGAACAAAAACAGGAATTGCATTTTGACTCATGTGCTAGTACTTTTAAATCTCTCTCCTGTGGATTTTTAATGCCCAGGGAGGTTTTAATACACATGGTCTGATCTTGATGTTTTCAGGACACTAGGGCATAGAGAGCTGAATTCATTCATTCATTCATTTATTCATTCAACAAATAATATTGAGGGCCTGTTATGTTCTAAGTACCATCCTAAGAGCTGGGGATGAATTGGAAAATACTACAGACAGAATTAGAGATGCATATAGATATAGATACATTATATAATGTGATCTATCTATCTATCTATACAATGGAATATTAGCTATAAAAAGAACAAAATCTGTCATTTGCAGCAACATGGATGGATCGAAAGGATATAATGCTAAGTGAAATAAGTCAGTCAAAGAAAGACAAATACTAGATGATTTCACTCATAGGTGGAACTTAAGAAACAAAACACACAGACAAAGGAAAAAGATACAAAGAAACAAACTAACTAAAGAAACTCTTTTTTTAAATTTTTTTTTAATTTTTTTCAGCATAACAGTATTCATTATTTTTGCACCACACCCAGTGCTCCATGCAATCCGTGCCCTCTACAATACCCACCACCTGGTGCCCCCAACCTCCCACCCCCCACCCCTTCAAAATTCTCAGATCGTTTTTCAGAGTCCATAGTCTCTCATGGTTCACCTCCCCTTCCAATTTCCCTCAACTCCCTTCTCCTCTCCATCTCCCCTTGTCCTCCATGCTATTTGTTATGCTCCACAAATAAGTGAAACCATATGATAATTGACTCTCTCTACTTGACTTATTTCACTCAGCATAATCTCTTCCAGTCCCGTCCATGTTGCTACAAAAGTTGGGTATTCATCCTTTCTTTTTTTCTTTTTTTTTTTACAGCTTTATAAACATATATTTTTATCCCCAGGGGTACAGGTCTGCGAATCGCCAGGTTTACACACTTCACAGCACTCACCATAGCACATACCCTCCCCAATATCCATAACCCCACCCCCCTCTCCCAACCCCCTAAAGAAACTCTTAAACAAGGAGAACACACTGATGGTCACCAGAGAGAAGTGGGTGGGGGAATGGGTGAAATAGGTGAAGGGGATTAAAAGTACACTTACAATGTGCACTGAGTAACATACAGAATTGAAACAACATACTGTACATCTAAAACTAATATAACACTTTATGTTAATTATACTGGAATTAAAGTAAGTTTTTTAAAAAGCTGGAGAAAGAAAAAAATATCAAGAGTATAGCATCCAGAAAACTAGTGACAAAAATATATGAAAAAGTACACTGTGATTAACTTTATCAAATGTTGCTGGGATGTCACATAAAATGAGAACAGAATTGACCATTAGGGTTTAGCAGCATAAAAGTCATCAGTGACCTACATAAGAACAATTTCACTAGAGCAGAGCAAGTAAAGGTCCAGTTGGATGATATGAGAGAAGAAACAACAGTGTACAATCCCACCATCAATACATGAGATCTTATAACCCTTACACGAGTTGTAACCATCTTCAACTCTTCTATTAACTCATCATCCACATTTAGGGAGCAAGTTCTTTTTGGTGACTAATTTTTAGATCTCTTCCCTACATTCTATTTTCAGTCACTTGTCTTCTCTTACTTATACGATTAAAATTGCATTCTCCATGGTCTTCTCACCTCTCTTCTCTAGCCACCACTATGCCACTATGCCATTTCCAAATGGCAAAACCACTATGCCATTTCCAAAACAAATCTGACTGTTAATAGGTTCTTTATCCCTCTTCATACCACAGATAATACAATTTTATTTATTTATTTATTTATTTATTTAATATCTTATTTATTTATTTGACAGAGAGAGAGATCACAAGTAGACGGAGAGATCCGGGGTGGGGGGGGGCGGGGAGCAGGCTCCCCACCGAGCAGAGAGCCTGATGTGGGACTTGATCCCAGGACTGTGGGATCATGATCTGAGCTGAAGGCAGAGGCTCAACCCACTGAGCCACCCAGGCGCCCAACAAATAATACAATTTTAAATGGAGATCTTTATCCCCCTTATTCAACTTGCTTAAGATTGAGCAACTTTGAGTTCTGTGGAAAGTTGCCAGCAGCCTTGAAAAAAAATAGATAATGAGGACATTTCTAGGAATAAGTTGTGGAAGTTTCAGGCTTTGACAAAAGGGAATAAGAAAAATTACTTAACAAATTATAGAGGATTGAAAAGTTTCTAAGACTTCTCAGAAATGAGAACAATACACAATTCCTGTCATGGCAAGATATCAAAAACATATTATTCAGTACTTATGATTTAGTAGAACAAGGAGATGATGCTAATGATGGGGACAGAGTGGTCTATGAACCGAGGTCCTTGAATATCTGTGGGAGGAGTCTGAAGGTGTTTTTGAGAAAAGACTAATAGTGATAAGCCCTCTTTTCTGTATTTTGCCCCATCTACATTAAACAAACCTTAACAGCATTCAATACACTGGTGTAGACAAGCTGCTTGTTCATTTGGTTTTTATTAAACCACTGAATCTAAGTATACTCAATTCTGAAATTTCAGAATCTCTTAATGTATTCAATTGTCATGACCTTGAGTAATAACTACTAGGATAAGAATAGACATTTGAAAATTCTACTCTTCTATCTAAAAACCTTCTGTGGCCCTCATGATTATAAGACAAAGTCATTACTCTTTTAATGAAATGAAAATCCTTTATATCTTGTGGCTTCTCATCCTTGTTAGCTACTATCTTATCAGTATATATCTGGGGTCCATCAGGAAACAAATAGTACACTTACACTGGGTAACAGTAGGGAATAAAAAAAGAAAAGTCATGTCAAATACATAGTAGGTATTATAGCAAACATAATTCAGGGAATAATTGCCAGAAATCAGCAGCATAAAAACCCTGATAAAAGTCCTTGGTTGGCTTATGACATTTTCTATGTTTAATAAAAAACTGCCTAATTGAAACACAAATCTAGTTCAGGGCAAGACATATAACCAATCCAAATTGCAGTGATCATAGTTGATAATGCACAAGGCAAATTAAAGATGAATAACAATTAACAAAAGTGTCTAGATATAAATTATGCTCAAAACATCAATGAACATAGCCATACTTCTGTTTTTGGCAACCTTTCTCCTCCCTAATTTTATTAAATAATTGGTTCTGTAGGAAGAACACCAGCTAATTATTTGTGGACATACATTTGTTTTGTTTTCAATGAGAAAAGAAGTGGGACAAGGACGGTTTAGATTTTACAAAGGTTGCCTTTGTAAAATCTGGGCCCTATAATTTGGTATCATTTGGTAAAGAGTTCCTGACTGAGCTGGAGGGTATGTGATTAGAAAGGAAACAATGCATTTATGGTAAGTAACCTGTTTTCATTCATATTATTGCTCTAAATATATCTTTGAGGTCAGGAAGGCAGAGCATGTTATGATCCTTGCTTGACAGCTGAGGAGTCAGAGGCTTAAAGTATTTGCAACAAGTGGCCCACAGACTATGAAGAGGAGAGCTAGAATATGAATCTAAGTCTCCTGAAATTAGACTCCAGGAGTCTTTCATGCAATCCAGTTTAATCCAATCAAGAAGTCAAGAGTACAAGATATTGATTGATGTTCATTCAAAGTTAATGAAAAGGAGTTCTATCCTGTAGGAACTTTTAATCTAGCTTGAGAAAAGAAACTTACAAATGTGATAACATGATTCAGAAGCCCATTCTGAGACTTACAAAAAAATTTTAAATATAAAGCACTATATATAGAAACAACGGAAAACCACCGTGACAGGGAGTGCATGAATAAACGATGTGTGGTCACACCCTTTCTAAATAGTTTTCCTCTGATTTCTTAGGAAGCTTTTTCCCAAATTCTTTATAAAACAGTGATTAAAACACTCTGCATTTGGAAGCACTTCCTCAGATATGTTAAAGTCATACAAATGCATTAATGAAAATGGTTATTATATGGATCTAGAGAAGGAGCGTATAATTATTCATATTACTTGGTGTCATAATTAATTGCAAATCACATGAAATTCAGAAATATCTCTATAGTGCAATAAAATTACTTGTGATATTTTAAGCCTTAAATATGGTTGTTATTCTCTTTAGGACATTTATGGCCTAAATATATATATGGCACTATCCTTAAATATATATGCTCTCAAGGTGTGCAAATATTTTAAAAACTAAGATACTCAGTTAACGAAATCATAATCATTTTGTTCCTTTCTGTACTTTTTTTAAATAATCACTTTATTTTATTAGAACAAAAGCTGATTATTTGGTAGACTATAATATTCTTTGGAAAAAGCATGAATACATATTTCTGTCTTTTTCTAATAGTTACCAAAATTTCAATGTTACTAAGGGTATACATACATTATCTAATTTATTACATATGATTGTTAACTACTTTCTCCTTTTTACAGTTGGGAAACTGGGGATTATAGAAGTTAAGTAATACATCCTTATAAATAGTGGATAAGGGGATGGAAATTCAAAATTTTCTAATTCTAGCATCTGATTTTTATGCTCGATTTCATTACCTCATAATATCAGAACAATTACCTTTAAACATTGCAAAAATATATACTTTTTAAGAAAAGAGCTTTTCTTTCCCTAGAATGCTAGAACTAACATGAATTAATTGATGCTGCACAAAATATTTTTTTTCTTGCCATCTGTTTCTTGGATCATTTTTAGCTAATAGAGATTTTATTTCACTTTACTATTTTAAAACCAATAATAACATGTCCAGTCCTAGTTTATTCATTTTTATAAAAATGCATAGCAATTGTTTGCTGTTTAGTAGATTTATCTTTTGATCATACATTCTAACTCTATCTTCTCCAAGAAAATACATGCTATCTGTCATGTATTGCTAAAACAAATGAGGAAAATAGTTAATTCAGGAAATTTATATTTAAAAATTTTGTTTCTATTCCAAATTATCACATAAAATATTTTTACATAGCTTTTTAATATGAATGGCATACATCTGTGCCATTACCCCATAAAAAATTCTAGGAACCCTCTTGGTAAATGACTAACCCTGAAAGACATTAAGATATGAGAAAGATGTGATTTTTCAGCTGAATTTTTTAGATCTTTCAAACATTAATGTAAAACATTATAAAGGAATAAAAATAAAATTTTTCTTACAATCCTACTAAATATAAAAGTTAAAACAAAACAATATGATGGGAATTCTTAAATGTACATTATGAATCATCTCAGTACTAATGACAAAGGATCTTAGAATCTTTTTGCATCTTTTTATTGGTGAAACCAATTACTTTGCTTTGCCATGCATGGACTGCTGCTTTAAAAAAAGAAAAAAAAAGCTGAAGTTTCTAACTCTTCCTTAACTTCAAAGTTGTACCTTCAGTGAAAGTACTCTTCTGTAAATTTCCATGGCAAGGTAGGATTAAATAAATCTTACGAAACTTGAAAAGGGTAGGCAAAATAATGGAACCAAGGTTTGTAGGGCACTGTGCTAGGATGTTTAAAATCATTTCCTTATTTACAGTGGGCATTATTTCCCCCTTTTTGTAAAATGAGGAAACAGTCCAGAGAAGGGCCAACTAGAAACATACCAATTATGCTGCTTCCTCCAAAAGAAGAAAGAGCATCATGGTGTCCATTGGTACTATGTACCCCTTGTAACTTTTGTAATTTTTGTAATTTGCTTTCAAGCTTTGTATATGTCCTGGAAGTCTTTGGCTGACATTCTTCTTAACTTCCAAACTTGGATTCTTGACCACAGCTCCTGACTTTACTCCTTATAAATACTCAAATGGCCTCTGCCATCATCAAGTAAATAGGGACACAGTTATGTATTAATTAAACTGTATTAAGTTTCAAATCATATCAGGAAGTATGAGATTTTATATCATATTCACTATATTGTGCAAACCATTTTTTTAAAAAAAATGTTTAAACTATTTTGCAGTTGGCATTTTGTTTCCAACGTCAGTAAGTCTGCAAAAAGCAGATATTCCTACAGGGAAATGACAAGAGCCCCATATTTCCAGGACGCATTACTCCCTTATGTCACTCATCGTTCCCCTGACTTAACTACCTTTATGCTTCAATGGCTGGCATACTTTCACAAGAACAATAACAACAAAATAATTTTACTGGATCATTTGAACTTAACAGATGATCTCTTCTGTACAAGGTACATTAAACATTTGTTTCCATCTAACCCATCAGCTTTAAAAAGATATCTCTGTTTTCTCTATTTTTCTAGACCCATTTTCTGCATTTTCTCACACTGAAACATGCAACTAGTTGTTAATACAATTCAATTTAATATCAGTAACTAACGGTCAGGATATTTTGAAAATGATTTACCAACTTCAAAGATGCTTTTATGTTATTTAGAATAAATAGTGACAGTTTTATTAGTTACTATAGCAACCTGAAATTCTATTTAAAAATGTGACATTCCACTTCCTCAGAAGGAATTTTAATTAAAACACACTCAAGAGTTTACTGAAATGAATATCTAATCATATCATCATAGCAGGAGAGCATACAATATAGCCATGTCTGATCATATAAGCAGCACATATCACTGAAAATGAACTGAATTTGGGAAAAATGTGTTTTTTTTTAGCTGCTTAATATTTTTGCCAATTATGCTTACTTCTACCACCACTACCTATAATTTAATATTCTTACACTCTTGACTTACTGAATCTATTGAAATTGCTATTACTTGAATACCAGTTACTGTTTCATATTTCTTCTCCCTCATCCTGAGTCTTACAAGTCCACAGGGTAAACAAACATCTTTTCAACTTAAAGATTCAACTCAGATATTCTTCTTTAAGGTTTTTACACCATTTTCCTTCTTAGGAAGAATTGCCCCCCGCCAAGCACCCGTGATGTTTTCTATATAGGACACTACTATGTTTTATATGTGTTTCCTCTTCACTGAGTTGGTATGTCTCAAGAGCAGAGCTTGCACTTGTTTTCTTGCATCTAGTTCTAGCACTCAAAATAATGGGCTCTCGAAAGGAGAATTAATGCCTAACGTATAACATGCATGCAAGAATGAATGAGAACAAATCACAGAAGGTAATAATTCATAAAGACACATTTGAAAGATCTCATGAAAAGGTAAGAATAAATGTTACATATCTACATAGAAACTGTGTGTGTGTATGTGTGTGTGCTTAGAGATCTTGAAACGGTTCATTAAAGTATTAGTAGTGATGGGCACCTGGGTGGCTCAGTAGGTTAAGCAGCTGCTGTTGGTTCAGGTCATGATCTCTGGGTCCTGGGATCAAGCTCTGCAATTAAGTCCTGTATCAGGGCTCCCTGTTCAGTGGGGAGTCTGCTTCTCCCTCTCCCTCTGCCCATCCTCCCTGCTCATCCTCCTCTGTTTCAAATAAATAAATGAAGTCTTTAAAAAAATAATATAGTATTAGTAGTGGTTACATAAGGATGTAAAATGTTATCTTTTTTTTCTTATTATAATTTTTGAAATTTATTTGAATTTCTAAGTTAATCATATAAAAGTATTTTAAGATTTTATTCCTTACATGAAAATATATTAACAAATATTCATAATAAATGAATATATATTAGTAAAATGCACATAAATACAGGGATTGTATGATTTGAAATGAGAATTATATTTTCCCAGGTGAAGGGATTATAGTTGTCATTTTTCCTCTTTTTAAAATATATATTTTGTAATTATTCAAGCATAAGATTTTTTTCACAATGGAAAAGAGATAAACTTTAAAACTAACAACAGAAAGAAAACAGAAATAAAATGACTTGCCATGTTTGAAAAGTCTAACTGGTGACTTCCAAGATTTTTAAAAGTGCAAAGTATAATGTCAGATTAAACAGGAAGCATAGCACACCAATATTTCAAATGATTTTATAGATTCTAACAATAAAGACTCTAGCAGATAATGATGACAAACATCTCTATATAGTTAACGTGACTTCTGTTTCACATGTGATAAGTGTATTGATAAACCATTCTCACTGCAGTCCAACTATATACTACATAGAACACTTTCCAAGAGGTATAGTTGGTTTTGCAAGAGTGAGAGGTCTTTAATTGTTCTCCTCATAATGGAAAAAAAAAAAGTGTGATCTGGTGCTGTAACAGTACACACCCCTAATAAAATGGGTTGCTCTGAGGGTTTTCCAACAATGACATTGCTGTAAGGATATTCAGTCTTAGATGGCATGCAGTGGCAAAGCAGAGCTTGTGATTTGCCCACTGATAATGGGGCATCAGGAGGCTGAAGTAATCTTGGTTTGTATGCTAGAAAATGCAGAATTAAAGCTTCTCTGGAAGAAAGTTTCCCAATTTGTGTTGTGTTATATTTTCAATGGACAAGATGAAGAAATGAAGTCAACCAGTGATCATCAAATGTGAAGGAGGTCAAGCCACATAAGTCAGTCAGATGAAACAATTAGCAAAAAGATTTAAACATTCACAAATGAAGACATGGAATTATAGATATTAGAGTAGTTGCATATGAATTATTTTAAACATTTGGTCTGCATCATATATATGAGCAACAAAACAATCAAAATAAACTTCTAGGAATAGTTATAGATAATTTTGAAATAAAAGGAAGTATTAGTAGATGAGAAAGGGACAAAAAGGGAATTCATAAGCTGGAATATATATACCCCCAGAAATGACTAAAATCCATCATAGAGTTAATGAGATGAAAATATTTTTAAAATATTAAGAAGTATGTAAGATAGAATGAGAGATCTAGTGAGCATCTGACTAGGATCTCAGAAGCAGAGGGGAAAAAAGCAATAGTAAAAAATAAATTAAATCTAAAGTATATATCCAACATATACTAATCAAAGCATTTAAAAAGATAATGGTTGTGGGTTTTCTGAACCGAAACAAAAATAACAATACACCTGTCCAGAGATCACATTTTATCCCAAGCCAGAAAATATATCTTACAAAATAATAGTAAAAATCAAAGAAATTTTTTCAGATGTAAGCCAGAAGGCAGTGAAATGAGACTTTCAAAGTGTACAGAGAAATTTCTACAGTATAGAAATACATAAACAGCAACACTACTTCTAAAATATGGAGTTAGGGTGACTTTATACATAAAGCAAAAGTTAAAAATAGGAAAATAAAAGAGCACATTAAATATAAAATAAATGACCTAAACAAGAACAAAAATTTTACTTATTAATATGTATGTAACTTGGTTAAATTCTCTATTAAAAGACAAAGCCTAACAAGTAAATTATTTGGTTTGCTTTTGTTGTTTGTTTTAGTATTCAGTAATTTATGAATATGAGATAATTCCTTAACCTGATGCAGTACATAAAAATATTCTCTCCTTCAGGGCACCTGGGTGGCTCAGTTGGTTTAACGTCTGCCTTCGGCTCAGGTCATGATACTGGGGTCTTGGGATTGAGCACCGAGTTCTCAGGCACTCAGCTTGGCTGTGAGTCTACTTCTTCCTCTCCCTCTGCCCCTCCCCACTGCTTGTGCTCTCTCTCTCTCTCTCACAAATAAAGTACCTTCAACAAAGATTTTTCTCCCTCGTACCATCTGTTATTAAGATCAAATCATGAGGCACCATCCCTTCCTATGTACGTAATTGAATTTACACAAATTAGGTTACTATTAATTATCCTATTTTGCTACCTTGAGTTTTAGAGAATGACTTCAGGACCACAATACCTGCTTTACTCTTCCCCCAATCTCCATTTAGTTCTGGAGGTCACCAATGTGTGTTTTATATATTCTCCAAGACATTCTCTCAATTTCTTCTACTCATCTCCACCGAGACGTGAAGCTCTCATACTGTCCGCTCTCATTGTGTCAGAACTACAGTACAATCTTCACAGAAACTGAAATAAAACTGACTACTCAAGATCACATTTATCTTCTGAACCCTGAGACAGCACTATATATTCCTTGTATGTTCCAAATCCCTTTGAAAATGTTCCCCTTCACTTTTTAATTATGGTACTCTTTGTAGAGATTTCAAAACTAGCAAATGGAAGCAAGTTCAAGCATAATCCATCTTGTACTCTCCTTTTCCCCACCTAATCTATCACGGCCTCCAGGTACTTCACACAAAAATATCTCTCTCCGCCACACTAAATAGTATCTGGTTTCTAACCATACATCACTTAAAAACAAGAACATTAGCTTTAAATACTAATATTGCATATTTTCAGCAATTTGTATGTCATGAGAACTGCCTGAGTAATCAGAACAGCCAGCTGCTAGGACATAACTGGTGTATTCATGCTGAGTCATATAATAGCAATACTGACAGCATTAGCAAAGTTATATTTCATCTTATGGCTGCTTGAGCAGGTTGAAATGTCTTGTTCTCCATAGTTTTCTTCTCTCATCGTGATGGTTCAATAACTATCCTCCACTGCGCTGTCAAAAATGAGAACTCAGAAGTTTTTGACACATTGATGGTAAAATGATACAGAATCCCAGTAAAAAATGTTGCAGTTTAATAGTATCTACAAAAGTCGAAGACTTTACTACTTGAGACAATTTTATAGGTTTTTAATTTTCTGTAGAAACAAAAGTCTAACACTCAAAATGACCATGGGCCCTTTTTTCAATGTCACTCCAATGTATGATAAATAATTTTTTTTATTCCTAGTGTCATGGAGAGTGATAAAGTTATATAATGTCTGGACATTAGCTGGCATAAAAAGTCTGACATGGACTATTGCCATTGTAACATTGATTTGTGTCATAAGCAATTGTGGGAAGTAGGCATTTAAGATTCAAATATCACCCTAAGGACAGAAAAGTAGAGGAACAATACATTCATGTTGTTCTATTTTCTAAGACAATTTTCTCATATCTCTTTGAGCTAAAACCATATCTCTTATTATAAAGATAATATATAATATTATATAAAAATATATAGAGAGATATATATTATGTATATATCTCTCTATATATTTATGGCTGAGTAATATTTTGTTTTATATATATTATATATGTAATATATATAAAATGAAATCTTTGCAACAATGTGGATGGAGGTAGAGAGTATTATGCTAAGCAAAATGAGTCACAGAAAGACAAATACCATATGATTTCACTCATATGTGGAACTTAAGAAACAAAACAAATGAACATGGTGGGGGGAAGAGAGCAAACCATAAAACAGACCCTTAACTATAGAAAACAAAGAGGGTTGTTGGATGGGAGGTGGGTGGGGGGTTAGGTTAAATGGATGATGGGCATTAAGGAGGGCACTTGTGACGATGAGCACTGGGTGTTGTATGTAAGTGATGAATCATTACATTCTATTCCTGAAACCAATATTACCCTGTATGTTAACTAAATGGAATTTAAATAAGAACTTGAAACTATATAAAGAACGCTTACCAATCTCATGTATTCCAGTAGAAAATGGGTAAAAGCACAGGAAAAACATGTATCCTATGAATATAAACATATTTGTATATCACTAGTAATTAGGGAATTGTGCATTTAAACCCTGAGGATATACTGTTATCCTGAGGATATCAGACTGGTAAATTTTGTTTGACTATGTCAGGTATTGGTGAGGATATAGATCAATAACATTCTAATATTATGGCACAATCTCTGTGGAGAAAAATATTGAAAATATCTATTCATTTTAAGATATAAATAATCAATGCCCCAGCAATTTTACCACTGGGAATTTATTCCATAGAAACTCTTGTTCATTTGCAAAAGAAGACAGGTTTGTACAAGAACATAAGCTTCAGGAGAACAGGGAATTCATTTTCCTTTTGTATCCTTGATGATTAATAAATATTTCTTGAGTGAATGAATGAATGAATGAAATAAAACCAGATACCAACTAAACGTCTACCAACAGGATAATGGATTCATCTTAGTGTTGTCATGGTAAAAGTCTATACAAAAGGGAAAATAAATGAACTAGAGTTACATGAATCAACGTGATGAGTCCTAAAGGTCTGATACTGAGTAAAAAACAATTGCAGAAAGATATATACAGCATAAGTAGAAAATTTTAAATGTTAAAATAGTACTATCCATTATTTAGAGATGGAAACATGGTATAAGTATAAAAACATTTATGGATCTGGTTTTCTCTGAAGTTTAAGAATATGGGTGAAGTGGAGGGAAGGAGAACATAATGACTTTCCAAGGTTTTTTAATGCTTTATATTTTATTCTGGGTGATGGGTACTTGAATATTCATCATATTATTTTATAAACCTTTTCATAAATCTAATATAGTTTTTAAAAATAAATTTTTAAAATAGCATTGAAATTTTCTGGAAACAAGGAGGACAGGTTATGGGAAAATTGAGCTAGTTATTTGTTTTGGAACAAGGTAAAATGCTAAAACAGAGGGATTTTTTTTTCTTTGTTTTGCTATGACCTCTGTCCCTGAGAGTAACTGCTAATGGAAACCAACTTCATAAGAATGGAATCTGAGTTTGGGAAACTAAACAGTAGTTTAATCACAAAGGAGCTTAAATGCCAAGTTAATGAGCTTAAATCCCTTTCCAAAAACAGTGCATATTTTCTAGCAAGGAGTTGATGTGCTCAAATGAGCATTTCAGGATGATGTGTTGAGCAGCAGTGTATAGAATATACAGAGAAAAAATATATAGAGACCACTAAGATAGTCTAAATGTTATTTTATGAAAATCTGAACATCTATCAAAAATTAAGATTTTACAACCAATCATGAGGGAGATAGAAAAGCTAAGGATGAGTTGAAGTTTTTGCATCAAATTAAACTAGGGAAAAAAGATAGCAACAGTCCCTGAGTAGGGAGCAGCCTGAGAGAATTCACAAGGGCATTTTAAAAAAATGAGTTTGTTAAAGAAATGAAATCTTGCCATTTGCAATGACATGGATGGAACTAGAGGGTATTATGCTAAGCAAAATAAGTCAATCAGAGAAAGACAATTACCATATGATCTCTCTGATATGAGGAACTTGAGAGGCAGAGTGGGGAGTTTGAGGGGTAGGGAAGGGAAAAATGAAATAAGATGGGATGGGGAGGGAGACAAACCATAAGAGACTCAATCTCACAAAACAAACTGAGGGTTGCTGGGGGGTGGGAGGGTAGGGAGAGGGTGGCTGGGTTACGAACATGGGGGAGGGTATGTGCTACAGTGAGTGCTGTGAAGTGTGTAAGCCTAATGACTCACAGACCTGTACCCCGGGGGCAAATAACACATTATATGTTAATAAAAATAATTTTAAAAATGAGTTGGTTATTTAAGTGTTGAGTTTGAATTTACCTAACCTACAGAGAACAAAACAGATCTAGGTATGTATCATAGTTCAGGAGTACCACAAAGAACCACTGTACCTACCCCTTTATTTCTCTTTTAGTTAATGACTGAAAAGGTTAACTTACTACGTGAGAAGAATCAATCTATAGGTTTTGCATTCTTAAATTTGTTGGGGCTGCCTTAACAAAGTACCACAGACTGGGATGCTGAAACAACAGAAATGAATTGTCTCAGAGTTCTGATAGCTAGAAGTCTGAGATCAAAATGCCATAGGTTTGGCTCCTACCCAGGGCTGTGAGGGAGAATATGTTCCTGCCTCTCTCCCAGCTTCGGGTGTTTGTTGGCAAGCATTGGCATGCCTTGGCTTGCAGATCTCTGCTTTTATCTTTACATAGTGGTCTTCTTGTGGGCATATTTGTCTGTGTCTACATTTCCCCCACCTTATAAGGACACCAGTCATATTTGATTAGGGCCCCACCTTATTCCAGTGTGACATCATTGAGCTAATTACATCTGCAATGACCTTATATCTAAATAACGTAGTATTTAGATATAAGAAGTACTGGAGGTCAGAACTTCAACATATGAATATTTGAGGGACACAATTCAAGCCAGAACAAGTAGGCATTATTTTTAATCCTAATTTTTACCGAAGAGTCAACTGAGGAAGAGAAGGGTTAAGTCAATTCCAAAGGCCACCCAGGTAGAAAGTGATGTAGTCAAAACGGGCATTCAAGCAGTCAGGCTTCCTATGCCTCTCTCAAATTTAGAGGTTAGAGTGATTAAAAAAAAAAAAACAGCCTTTGGGAGGAGCATGTCTGACTTGGTGCATACAGGACATACTGAGAATGTTTCACTTCAGGGAGAATGACAAATGTGGCTTTAAGGAGTATGTACAAAGCATGGGAACAGTAGGTACCAAGGGATAAGAATGAAGAGATAGATACAAAGCAGAAACCTGGCTCTGGAAGATGAACACAGCCAATAGCCAGCCCTTTCCTTGGATCCTTTGCCTTTTCCCCAGGCCTCCCTTGAATCTGCTAGTTTCTTCATAAGTCATTAAAATCAATGGGAAGATTCCAGATGAGAATGTGAGAAATAGCACAGGTCTTGAGAAAATTCTAGATGTTGCTGACTTAATCTTTGTCTAACTCTGCTTTAACTATAAAATCTGCACCTTACAGACCAAAATGGAGGTAATTCCAAAGGTCTATCCTAAAGCTCCACCTCAGTCTCAGGCTCCTGTTGAAACTTATTTCAGATGTTTCCAAATATTTGTATTCAGATAATGCTGCAAGGAGCATCCTTGCTGCTGTATCATATCTTCTATTCCACATTATTTTCCTAGAATAAATTCCTAGACAGGAAATTGCTTAAACTATATATAACTTCCAAGACTCTTGGTATGTTTCCCAATTGTCCTCGGTCTTCATAGAAAAATGCCTCTCAATATGAAACACTTTGCCATCTGTCATCAGTTATTCTCCCATTATGTGAGTTTATCTGTGGCTCCCTGAACCTGCCATGTGCTTTCGTATACCCCTTCACTAAGTGATAAAGTCATAGTACTCTTCCCAAGTTCAATGCACTGTTATTGCTTTTGGGGGAAACTCTCTGATTCTCACAGCGATATCAACCTAAGCCTCCTCTGTGCTTCCTTTGTGTTGCCTGGGATCATTATTACAGTTATCACATTGTACTGTGAGCTGTTTTTCTGCCTGGCTAAGCCGCTAGCCCCTTATGAACAGGAACTATGTCTTTTCCTCTTTTTGGCCTCAGCAAGGACTAGTGTAGGTAACATATGATCAGATTTTGGCAAATGTTTCTGAATGAGTAAAAGGAGCACATATTCTATTTTCCCAAGATGGACCTAAATTCTCTGCCCTGGTTTTTGTTATCCCCTTAGGCAGCAAACCATTCTGATAACTGCTGACTCTGGTAAATCTCAATTCCAAATTACCTGAGACAAAATTCAAAAAGTTGAATAGATTTCAAGAAAGAACCATGTGTGTATGTGTGTGTGTGTGTGGGGGGGGTTAAATATGGATTTAACTCATATTTTATTAATGGCTATATAAATGGTTTCATTATAATTTTAATCATGTTTACTCTTAGAGCAATGTCAAAAATAGACTAATTGCATGTGTCTTGAAAAGAAAACAACAGATTTCAAAACTATTTTTCAAGAAAAGGATGGGAATTAAGAAGCATTTCTGAGATCAAACTACTCTAGAATATTAAACATATATATCGGTCTCCTTCTTTTAAAGACATGTATATTTAAACACATGTTTTAGAAGTCTGCCACTGACTCAGATTGTTCAAAAGCCAATGTGAACAGTTTTTAATCTGAGCATATGTGTATTCATCACAGGTCAGGGAATTTTTACACATTAACTTCAAAAGCAACTTTGTTGCTTTCTGTGGACTGTTTTAACTTTCTTTCCAGCCTGATCATGCTGACTTTCTTAGATGTTTGGTACCCATTGCTTTGGAGTGCATCCCCATGAACGCTCACATATCCTTTATATCCCCTTCACTGGAAACTTTACTTCCTGCACGGGCATTGACAATCCAATCTTTGTTAATGTGAGATTGAAATTACCAATGTCTCCCATGATACACATCTGCTCTCTGCCTGGAAATTTTGTAGATTTCCATAAACCAAAAAATGTCTTTATTTATAGGAATTTGATAGTATAGCAGGTATGCTGGGAAATCATTTTCTGACAGCAAGATTTTGGACATAACCTAAAGAAGTGATCATAAATTCAAATTTTATAAAGGAGTAAGCCACGTGGTACACATGGGCAATGCGGATCTTGAGTGTGAGAGCCGCATCGAGGGGGTCCTGCAACTTCTCTATTTCAGAAGATTGTTGCCATGCAGGATAGAAAGAATGAAGCTCAGAGTCCCACATTTCAGTTGGCTATGAAATCAAATATTTTCAAATCGTTGTTAAATAATTCATTGTTTTATAAACCTTGAGTGGGCAAAGAAAACATGCCTCTAGGCAGATGTGACAAGTGGACATCCAGTTTGCAACCTCTGTGGTATAAATTGTGTCAAAAATTCTGCTTCTGGGAATACAGGATCTAATTCCTAATCCAACGTGCCCTCAGAATTTAGAAAGGTTCTAAGTGAAGCATTCAAGTTAGGAATCTAATCTAGTCCCAGATCCAATTATTCGTGGCTATCTGGAGATAGGAAGGAATTTGCAATAAGAATCTTTTGGAAATGTTTAAAGTTTGTTTTGGAAATGAAAAATTCCAAGAAAAGTGGGTTTTTGCTATGGGAATTTTTAAAAAAATACTTTTTATTTATTTATTTGACAGAGAGAGAGCAGACAAGCAGGGGGACTGGCACTCAGAGGGAAAGGGAGAAACAAGTTCCCCGCTGAGCAAGGAGCCCCACTGAACGGTCAATCCCAGGACCCTGGGATCCTGACCTGAGCTGAAGACAGATGCTTAAATTACTGAACCACCCAGGTGCCTCTGCTGTGGAAATTTTAACATTGCAGATGAGAAACATTGATGAAAAATCAATGAGGCATATTTAACATGATCTAAATTGTGAATTCTCCCAACCCATTCTTAACTTATAGCTTATGTTCACCTTTCCCAAATTATGTGGCTATACTTGAATTGGAAAGAGAAAAATGAATGTGTTATGAAATATTCTTATGAATTCATACCAGTTTAATCATCAGTGACATTCTTAACACTAGTAAGTATAGTCCTTAAAAATTAACCTTTCTCTTTCAGTATTTTTAAATACCAGTTTTCTATCATAATAATGAATGAAAGCTCATTACAAAAAATATGAAAATAAAAGAAATTGTTATTGTTTCCCCCCATATTTTCTTGTTAATCTTAGCTCTTTATTTGCCCAAAATAAAGGATCATTGATGTTAAGTTACACTGTTAATGTTTCCTCAGGTTTTCCATTATATATCTTCTACTGGGTACATTATGATAACTTACATTTCTCTAGAAAATTATCCATTACTTAAAGTATTTCTAATTCATGAAAATGCTATTGAACATCATAATCTCTTATAACTTAAAAATATTTTATATGATTATATTTTTTCTAATTCTAAGTTTTGTGCACACCTGTGTTTTCTCTAATATGCATATTTCTTCATTCAATATTCTGAATATATTTAGAGCCTAGATTTTATAACTTATTTAATAATAATAAAAATTATTTATTTTATCATTATTTTAACATTATTTTGTGTACTAATTGATTACTGTAGCCAATTTAAGTAGTGTAAAAGTAATGGTAGGTAAAATTATAGGTGCCTTAATATGAATGAAGGCAGTGCCACCAAACTGTACTACCAATTATTGCATTCTGCCATGTACTTGCAGAAAAAAAAAAAAAACTATGACCCTGCAATTGCACTACTGGGTATTTACCCCAAAGATACAGATGTAGTGAAAAGAATAGCCATCTGTACCCCAATGTTCATAGCAGCAATGACCATAATCACCAAACTGTGGAAAGAGCCAAGATGCCCTTCAACAGACCAATGGATAAAGAGGATATGGTCCATATACACAGTGGAGTATTGTGCCTCCATCAGAAAGGATGAATACCCAACTTTTGTATCAACATGGATGAACTGGAAGAGATTATGCTGAGTGAAATAAGTCAAGCAGAGAGAGTCAATTGTCATATGGTTTCACTTACTTGTGGGGCATAAGGAATAACATGGAGGACATTAGGAGAAGGAAAGGAAAAGTGAATTGGGGTAAATCGGAGGGGGAAATGAACCATGAGAGACTGTGGACTCTGAAAAACGAACTGAAGTTTTTGGAAGGGAGCAGGTGGTGGGATGGGTGAGCCTGGTGGTGGGAATTATGGAGGGCACATATTGCATGGGGCACTGGGTGTGGTACATAAACAATGAATCTTGGAGCACTGAAAAAAATATATAAAATTAAATTTTTAAAATATATAAAATTAAATTTTTTAAATATATAAAATAAAATTTTTTAAAAAGTTAGTTTCATTTAAAACTAAAACAGTAAAAATTGTTAACTGTATTGAATGTTGACTTCTTAATGTTCCATGGGATGAAGTAGAAAGCACACACAAAGCACTTTTGCTCCATACCTAAACTGTCCTTGAATTAAAAAAAAAAAAAAAAAAGAAAAGAACATGCACAATTGTTTGAGTTGAGAGCTGAAACTAGCTGCCTTTTTCATGAAGCAACATTTTTACTTGAAAGAACAACTGGCAGATAAACTTTGGTTAATCAGACTTGTGTAATTGGCAGACATTTACTTGAAAATGAACAGAGTGAGCCTGTCATTTCAAGAAAACAACTGACAGTATGTGTTGCCAAAGATTAAATTTGATCCTCTAAGTAAAACTTAGAACTTTGGAAAACTGCTATTTTAGATGTCATGGTCAAGAAGGTCCTCTTGCAAGAGTGTTGCTTGAGCAGATACTTGGGAATGAAGCAAAATGACAAGTTGTTACTCTCTAGGAGGAAAGCTTTCCAACCATATGAGTGGCTCAGATAAGGTCATTTAGAATATGTATTGTCAGTTGTAGAAAATATAACTTCTACATATCTCCTGAGGATCAGCAGCACGTCGTGGATGTTTGTGGTACCCCAGTGAACCACAACACTATCTGAAAATCCTTTTTGATGTGATGAAACTATTTTCTCTTTTGCATTTATTATGGTCACACCTAATTCTGTATTGATGGGTCTCACTGTTAAGTTAGGCAGTCAGTACATGAGCTCTAGATCTGCTTCCTCTTGATTACGAGGCGTTTGTTTCTCTTCTGTTGTTGCTATACTCAGAACCCGTCATGGGGTGATGAGCTATTAACTGATCTCAAACTGCTTATACTTCCCATCAATTAAGCCACGTATAAATCATCCTGAACTATGGGATCAAACATATCAGACACTTGCAGAATTTTCCTTTCATGTCTTCTGCTATTGCAGTATAAACAGATGTGAATAAGGGAAGGACTAGGGACTAGCAAATTACAAAATTCCTATTAAATGCCAAGGATTCAGTAGACACTACATATTTTACCCCATCTATTTATCTTAAAAACTCATGTTGTTAAGTATTATTAGCTCCATTTTGCAAATGAGAAATTGAGATAGACTGAAATTAAGGAATGTATACAAGACATTTCAGACCATGGCAGATGGAAAAATAATATGAATCCAGATACGATTGACTTTAAATCCTATCTTCTTTCTAGCTGTCTTCAAAAAGCTGAGAGCTGCCTCTAAAGAAATAATCTTCTTATGCTGTTTCCAGGCTTAACATTTTTAGATGTCTTTTCTACTGTCTTTTCTACTTTCCTACTTAAAACTGAACTTCCCAACATGTTTTCCATACACCTTAAGAATCTAGCCCCCATCTGTCCCTGACGGGCTAGCGCTCCCCCTTCATGGGCCACATTCTTAAATAGGAAGCATATTGCTCTTCCTCTTATGTGCCACGGTCTCACTCATGTCTTGGCCTTTATCATTAATTGAATGGGTTGAGTTATAAAAACCCAGAAGTCCTAATGGAGTGTTTCAAAGGTAATGTTTCTTCTGAGTCTCAGTTTTAAAGTCCAAACAGCTCTTATTAACAGAAAAGAGAATCAAGCAATGTTTGTAAGACCAACTCATGCGTCAATCCCCTCACAAGACAGGAACAATACATTTGATTAATTACTAATTCTATATTATTCGTCTAGGGTAGTGCTATTCAGTAGAATATTCCATAATGACATGAGGGCTCTACACCTGCACTGTGCAGAAGAGAAACCACATAATGGCTTTTGGACACTTGGACACATAGCTAGTGGTGTCAAGAAAAGGAATTTTGAGTAGCATTTAGTTTTCATTAATTTAAAGAGCCATATATGGTTAGCCACTTTCACATTGCACAGTGCAAGTCTAAGGAAGTATAAGATAGATTTTTTTTTAAGGAACATTGATGAGAGGCAGGAGCATAAGTAAAGAAAAAAAATTAGTTTATTCATTACCCCCCTGCTTCTATTCTAGTTACTGAAAGCTCTTGTTCTCTCTTCAACCTTTTATAACTCCTAGTGAAAAGCAAGCAATATTGAGTTTAGAACAGCTTATGTTAACAAAGTTAATTGCTATTTCAAATAAATAATGATGTAGAAAAGAGACCCTTTTTTTCTGAAAAAAATTCTAAGATTCTCATATTGGGGGAAAATTTGGTTAAATTGGGAAATAATTTAAAACAAGGCATTGTAAAATAATTTAAAAATTTAAAAAGTGCACTGTGCTTTACAAAATCATGTGTACGATGCTTAATTTTACTATCAACTTGGAAAGTATTATGGGTGAAATTAACCTTCAAATCTGTAAACTGTGAGCAAACATATTACCTTCCACAGTGTGGGTGGGTCTTATCCAATCAGTCGGAGGCCTGATTATAACAAAAACTTGGCCTCCCATAGCAGAAGGGAATTCTTCAGCAGACTGCCTCTGGACTTCATCTGTACCTTGCCTTTCCTGGGTCTCAGACTATTGGCCTTTAGGCTGTAACTGCACCATTGGCTCTCCCCAGCCCACACTTCAGCTTTGGACTTTTCAGTCTCCATAACTGGGTGAGCCAATTCCTAATATAAATCACTGTCTTGATAGATAGATGAGATGATAGATAGAGAGAGAGATAGACAAACACACCTTATTGGAGCTGTTTCTCTGGAGAACCCTAATACAATGGAGTTTTAACACTTAAAATTTTCATTGGTGTACTTTCTTCAATATTGCCTTTCATTTTTTTCCTATCCCCTGTGTGATTGTAGACTTCCACTAGAGAAGTTAACTAAAACGAAAACAAAATTATGGAAAAAAGGATAAGCTTTTAACCTCATGGAAAGATATTCAAGAAAGGAGATATCACAGTACACTCAACAATGGATAATTTTTACATAGTCATAAGATAAGCACTGATTACTGACTTAACTAAAAGTTACGATTTCCACATTGAGTGGAAGAAAGTGAACAGCAAGAACACAAGGAAAATAAATCTTTATTTGCCATAAAAGTCAAGAAATATTGTACAAAGACACAAATTAAGAAATAATGGCATTAACATGTTACCTAAAAATATGTAGCTGATTATCACAAGAGACAACTGAAAGAATAAGAAGTGTTTGTCACTGGGAATTAGCAGTAGAGAGTGTGATTTTCAATATTATGTATTTTTAAACTGTATGTCGATATTACTTTGATAAATATTTTTTCTATGAAAGCAAAATGAGGGGTGGGTAATCAATGAAAAGAAAAATGCAACAATCTATGAATCTAGTCAGAATCCCTGGAATGAAATGTTACAGTATGCCTGATACAATAATTATCCCCAAACCTAATTTTATTATAATTGATGAATATGTATGTAAAGAGTACTATCTATGTAGAAATGGAATTAAATGAATCACTTAGTTTGTAATCTCAAGCCCCAGACTCTTCAAGCTGGAAAGCACCATAGAGATCATCTATTCATTTCTCATTGCTCTCTCCAGTCCATCTACCATTCCCTTTATATCACAAAGAGGCAGAGGCATGGAGATGTTCTAGCTCAGAGAAGGGATATGCCACAGCTTCTGTCTTGCTGACCTGCCTGCAATTTATCAGGTGGGAATAGCCAAAGTAGAGAATCTTAACTTTATGAGGAAAACCAAATGATTTGATTAATAAAGTATTCTTGAAGTAACAAAGGTTAGATCCATAAACGACATTTTAAGCTCACTATTTGAAATATCAACAAATTTGAATTATCTTCATTTTAAAATCTTCCATAAGTTTTCATTGAACTTAGACTTTAGGCCCTGAAAAATGTAGTCAGATTAGATGAATTAAGATGAACAGCTACAACAGTTAACAGCAGTCTTTACTGCATTTCCTCATTCTAAGTGATCTGTGACAGACCGTGCTTCTGGCCATTTTTATCATTAGACTAGGGAAATAATAGTCTTTCTTTCTCAGAAGAGTGTGTGTGTGTGTGTGTGTGTGTGTGTGTGTGTGTGTGTGTGGTGATATGGATACTCATTTGTCTTTCTTTTTAGTTGTAGTCAGATATACTAATTTTATGATGACATTAGAGGTACACTAATAAATCTTTTTGTAGGGTTTTAAGCCTATTTCTCTTGCCTTTCTCTAGGGCAATCCTACTTCTTGCACTACACAACTATTGAGGAACACTGCACAGGTCCTCACCATAATTGTGCAATGTGGATATGGGTCTGCCTACATCCTCAAACAGCATTTGGGTGGAAATGAGGTATGGGTGGAGATTGGTTAAGGACACTCTCTACCCTGGAGCTGACGAATTAGTGACAATTAAAAAAAAAAAAAAGAGTGCCAAGGCATTACTAGGTCCAAGAAGTAGGAATGCAGAGAACAAAGGTCCCAAGTAGTGTAGAGATAAAGAAGATATGCTATTATTGAAGATGCAAATCAATCTAGAAGATTAGGTGAATAAAATATGATTTTTGACAATTTCTATATATAGAAAATATTGAAATTTCTGAAGAAGTTCTTATTCATTATCTCAAAACATCAATGAATCTTTTGAGGGGAACTATTGTCACTGATCCAAAAGGCTTGGAAGGGATAAAAATTAACAACAGCTGGTTCAGTTGTATGTGCCAGGAGTGAAGAGAAGCCTGACAAATTGCTTAAATATAAATCTGGAAGACAAATGTCATAAGTTGACACAAAAGAATTTGAATTTAAAAAATTATGGAAAGTAGAAGAATATGAAGTTTCCTGCCTTTCATGGTCACAGTAGATCTGAGTGATAGAAATATAGATCCCTCATCGATTTATTAGATATGTTCCAAAGGATATTTGGCCTTTAACAATATTAGATTTATTAGATATCATATATTATTACTATTGATAAAGTACAATACTAAGTTATTAAAACTAAAATTGTTAATTATATAGTTTATAATTATGGTATGAAGTCAATCATATAATGTGGCTATAGAAATAAAAATTCTTAATTTTCTTTTTGAGTTTATATCTTGACCAAATGCTGTGGTCCTCCCTCTTTTAAATTTTATCTTTTTGGCAATGAGGAGCTTACAGGACTTCCTGTAGACATCCTTCTCATTCCAGTAATTCTGCACCAGCTCATTAAAGATCTTCTGGGATACCATGCAGTGTCAGAGAGACTATATTATGCTCTGGTGTGAGCTTAAGAGGAATTCTAAACAGAAGCCTGCAATGTTGATTTCTTCACCAGCAGAGAATTTTAAAAAGTCATTAATGGCATCATGTAGATTACCTTCCTAAAAAAATTTATGCACAAATATTAATTAGAAGAGCACAGAATTTTAAAACCTGGCTTTAAGTTCATTGTGAAACATCCCATAGCTTTACATCTGGCCACTTGGATTTTGTGGCTATTGTCTGAATTAGGTAGAAGTGAGCCACTTTACTACAGCAGTGGGAAACTCAGGGAGCTGACAGGTAATCACTGGTTATTTTTAGAATCCTTGTTCTATGATTTATCTTCTTCCTGCTTGCATTGTAAATAGGGCTGTATTTGAACTATACTATTATACACAGAGGAGCCACCCAGTTGACATAAAATAAGGTAAATATATTCCTGCTACTGGAGCAGTTTTGGAGGGTACACTTGCATATTTACAAAATGACAATAAATTAATCATGAAGACCAACATCTTGAAGTTATTACTATGCTACTGTCTAGTTACTGATAAAATATTTTAACCTGAGGAAAAAACAGATAAGATTTAGTAAAATGTTCTATTATGTGCTATATATGCTAAACTGATAGACTATATACAAAATGCTGTATGAAATTCCAGCAAGATACAAACAAGAGGTGCCTGCGTGGCTCAGTCAATTAAGCATCTGTCTTCAGCTCAGGTCATGATCTCAGGATCCTGGGACCAGCCCCATGTTGGGCTCCCTGCTCAGTGGGGAGTCTGCTTCTCCCTTTCCCTCTGCCCCTTCTCCCATTCATGCTTTCTCTCTCTCTCTCAAATAAGTAAATAAATAAAATCTTAAAATAAAAGAGATGTGAGCCATGAGAATAAGTCTTGGCCTAATAATAATAATAATTACCACTAATTGAGAAGTTACAATGCACTCAGAAACACACTGTGTTTACACACTCAATTTCCCTAAAAGATAATTTTCTTAACACTAAATATATATATAATTTTGGGTCTTACTATTGAATGCCTACTTGATCAGTCAGGGTACCTGCAGAAATAGATGACACACTCAGATGGGTAGGTGAGGAGATTTTGGTAAAAGGCAGATTACAAGGGTTTAAGAAGGGTTGAAGAAAGCAAAGGATGAGATCAGAGGATGAGAGCCTAGCCATTACAACAAAAGACTTGTCCCCTAAGAGGCAAAGACAGAAAGCAGTTACCAAAACCTGGAGATCCTTCAACCTTTAGAAAGGAATTATGGGACAGCTCTGGCCCTAACTGGACAGACACAGCCACAACTGGTATGCTGCAAGGGAAATAAAATCCAACCTAAATAGCTTTTTTCCTCTGATCCTCTGAAAGTGTTTCCTAATTGGCAAACTACTCAGTGTAAACCAGAGGGCAAGAGTCCAGATACACAATTTGTAGAGGCCAGCCTCCCATAGCACAGAACAGGCAAGAAGAAAGCTTGGAGTAGATCTGTTGCAGCAAAGGGAAAATATGTAGCTCTGTGTTTTTGGTATTCTCTTAGGCTCAGTGATATTACCTACAAACACAGAAAAATACCTGCGAGCAAGAAGCTTATGTTCCAATTGACAGTGCCTAAAATAAATAAAATAAAATAAGTAAACTATATCGTATGTATCAAGATGATGAGGGCTATGGAGACAAATAAGGCACCAAAAGAACAGATGTTGCGGAGAGGAATTCTAAATTTAAAATTTTTTTTAAAGATTTTATTTATTTGATAGAGAGAGATCACAAGTGGGCGGAGAGGCAGGTAGAGAGAGAGAGAGGAGGAAGCAGGCTCCCCGCAGAGCAGAGAGCCCGATGTGGGACTTGATCCCAGGACCCTGAGATCATGACCTGATCTGAGGTCATCTGAGGTCACTGAGCCACCCAGGTGCTCCCTAAATTTTAAATTTTAAATAGGGTGGTCAGGGAAGGTCTTACTGAGGAAGTGATACCTGAGCAAAGACCTGAAAGAAGAGGCCACATGACAATCTAGGAAGAAAACATTTCAAGCAGAGGGATGAGCAAGCATAAATCTCTAGGTGGGAACATGATGATATGTTAGCGAAGCGGTGATGGAGCAAAGCAAGTCAGTGAGGCTGCTGAGAAGGACCAAGAGGACGCATGGAATGGAATAACACTGGCAAAGTAGTAGAAGCCTTGAAGGTCATATAAAGTAATCCCATTTTAGGGGCACCTGGGTGGCTCAGTGGGTTAAGCCTCTGCCTTCAGCTCAGGTCATGATCTAAAGGTTCTGGGATCAAGCCCCAAATCGGGCTCTCTTCGCAGTGGGGAGCCTCCTCTCCCCCTCCCACCTGCCTCTCTGCCTACTTGTGAACTCTCTCCCTGTCTTGCAAGTAAATAAGTAAAATATTTTTTTAAAAAGGAAATCCCATTTTATTCTCAAAGAGTCGTCTTTGAGAAGCTGAAAGAGGGTGTTGATGTGATTTCCAGATCTACGTTCCAGAAAGAGCACTCCAGCTGCAGAAAGGAGAAATGATAGAGGTGTGTTGGTTGGGAAGGTGAGGAAAGGGCAGGACGAAACACGTAGGTGGTCCAGGCTGTTGCGGTCACATAGACGTCAAATGATGGCCCCTGGGAGGAAGATGTTGGCATGACAGATGGATAGAAGCAAAAGAGTTCAAAAGATATTTAAGATGTAAAAGTAACAAGTCATGGTAAAGCATCGGATATGGAGGGTTGTGTGGGAGAGGGAGGTGAGCTGGGTGCTGCCTTTCACAACAGCTACCATTGGCTGACGATCCTGTTCAGCTTCAGATGGGCTGAGGTTTTATTTCAGACACCCAGGAAAAGATGCCAGGTAAACTGTTATTTGCTTTGGAAATTAGAGAATAGGCCTGCATCAGATGTACAAATCTGTGACTCATTTAGCCACCATCTTTTGTGTGGACACAAACATGCACACACACACACACACACACACACACACACACACACACACACCACACCCCACCTGGAGGGTGGGGCACAGATACAATTGAGTTGAGAGCATGTGTGGAGTGAGTAGAGAGTGGTATAGAACCAAGCTTCGCTTGAATAGCTCCAAATGTGGTATCAGATAAAGAAGAAAGAGTTGAAAAGAAGGGAAGGAGGCATATATGCATAAAGGCCTAACATATGGGATGCCTGGATGGCTCAGTCGGTTAAGTGTCTGCTTTTTGCTGGGGTCATGATCCTGGATCCTGGGATGGAGCCTCACATCATGCTCCCTGCTCGGTGGTGAGCCCCCCTCTCTGTCCCCCTCTGCCTGCTACTCCTACTGCTTGTGCTCTCTCTCTCAATGTGTCAAATAAATAAAATCTTTTTTTTTAAAGATTTTATTTATTTATCTGTCAGAGAGAGAGAGGGACAGAGAGCGAGCACAGGCAGACAGAATGGCAGCAGAGGCAGAGGGAGAAGCAGGCTCCCTGCAGAGCAAGGAGCCCGAAGTGGGACTCGATCCCAGGACACTGGGATCATGACCTGAGCCGAAGGCAGCTGCTTAACCAACTGAGCCACCCAGGCGTCCCTAAATAAAATCTTTTTTAAAAAGGCCTAAAGTATATATAACTGTGATTTAAAAATGCATGACTTCATAGTAACGTGAACTATAATTAATGTTCTAATTATTAACCTAAACATGAGTAGCTATAAAAGTACAACTAATATAAGGCTATATCCATAGACTAATTCAAAAAATAATGTTCAATTTCTCCTTATTGAGGTACAGACTGGATCTCAGTATATTCAGAAAATTATCTTTCTCACTTCTACAACTTTTCATCATAATACTTGGTTGATTTTTTTCAGACATTTCCATATATTTGTTCTGAACCTAATTAGCCATTCTTTTGTTTTGTAAAAATACTATATTGTACAACTAAAACCAATATTACACTGTATGTTAAATAACTGGAATTTAAATAAAAACTTAAAAATACTTATTCCAAATGTCTTCAAATCCAACATTTTGGTTATATCTAAGAGAAGATAACCTTATATTTCATGCTTTCTTTGTTTAAAAATATCACTGATTTTTCTCTTCTTGGCTTTTCCAAGGTTTCTCACAGACCTATTCTCCTTTAAATATTCTACTGACAAATTTCCCTGTGTACTTTCACCCAGCTTTAAAAAACAAGACAGCTCAAGAGGCAGTAAGTATAAAATTTTAAGCCAAGAGAGACTAGAGCCTTTCGGAACATAAATTGCATATCAATCAGGAAAGAAAGAAGAGAACAATTTACTGGTAGATTTTCTTCACTGAATTGCCTGAAATAATTTTTTTGTCATGCAATGGTTGCTTATGCTTTGATTTACAATTTTTGGTTATGCCAACTCTCCCACAAGGGAGCCCTGGTATATAGAGTTCCTTTCTACTTAATGGAAAGGTTTATTACTTTTTTTTCAACAGTTGGGCTGCTTCTTGTCCCTCATCATCTAGACAGCATATTGGCTGCACATTCACCCTGGGATAGACTCTTCAAATCCCTTTGCCTATTATATGGAAGCCTTTGTTTTATAGAAGCATAATTCTTTGAAGGAAAACAAAATGAACCAAATTCTCTAAAGATTAAACACAAGATTAACTTTTACCTTACTTGTACCTAAAATGCCTTAAAAGCACAAAGTATAGAGTGCTTTATTGCTTTATGAAATCTTCATTTCAAATCCAATAATTTGAATATTCATATAGTTGACCAATATGGCCTTCCCTTAATGTTCTTCAGTTTGACTAAACTTTAGACCAGTTTATTCCTATTTATTTATTTATTTATTTATTCCCGACCTCCTTTCTTAGAACATTTACTTTAGAAAACTTGCAATTGTAAATTTTTTCTCTGACCCTTTGAGGTGTGAATCCACAATCAAGAAATGTCTTTCTCAAAAACCTGGAAGTCATTGCTTTGAAATGTAATCATCAAGAATGATAATACCTTTTTCTCCCAGTTTCTGGGGAAGGGTGGGAATCTAACTTCTATAAATGCCAATCAGCAAACACAGATGCCTAATTCATTGACTGAAACCCACTCCCCACAGTGTCCTTCAATACCTTTCCACTCTTCCATCTTTGTTTTGTTTGTTCTTTGTTTTGTTCTATTAAGTGATCTCTCTCTTCTATTGCAATAGTCTTGAATGAAGTTGTTCTTGTCTGTTTAACTGGTCTGGCACAACTTCTCTTTTTATGAAAATAATGCATATATTTGATTCAAATGGATCAAGAGTCGATCCTGACTTGTAATGTAGCTTTCATTCACTAAGTAGCACAGATACATAATTAAATGAGACTGTGATGCTCAACATTTCTTGAGTGAATTCATTGGTTTTTCACCATCTCAGTATAGTTTTGAAATTAAAATAAATAGCATGACCTTGGTCCATATTGTTTTTCCAAATATATTTTCCAACCCATGTTTTTTCTTTAAGTTTTTGTATTTAAATTCTTGCCACATCCATGATCTAGTTTTTAAAAATTATTCAATGTCCTTTTCTTGTGGACACCTTGATTACAGAACTCAATAAATTATCATTAAAATTAAAAACTAAGTCATTTTAACCTCTGGTGGTTTGTCTATAAAATGCCTATAACTATTAAAAATGGAGGAAAAATGTTATTAAAAAGTTCAGCAAATAAAAGAGAAGGAACAACACACTGGGGAAAGGATACATTTCAGTGTACTCTTAAATACAAATATAGTGATCAACTACTTTAAAAATGTAACATAATAGTAATTCCACTTAAAGCAACAGCCAATTTTTTCAACTTTATTGAGGCATAATTGACATAACATTGTAAAATATGGAAAGTGTACCTCATGATGATTTGAGGTATGTGCACATTGCTATGTGAGATGACGCACGTGCTATTCACCCCGTCTATATAAGTAACACAGGCATCATCTCACATACTTATTTTTGTGTTGTGCATGTGAACATTTAAGTTCTAGTCTCTGTGCAATTTTCAATTATGTAATATAATGTTACCAACTATAGTCACCATGTTATATATTAGAGCCTCAGGACTTAGTTATCTTATAACTGAAAGTTAGTATCCTTTTTACCCATCTCTCCCTCTTTCCCCCAACCTCTAGCAAGCTCTGGAAACTACTTTCCTACTCTGTTTCTATGAGTCTGACTTATTATTTACTTTCCACATATAAGGGACATGCTGTCATATTAGTCTTTTTCTGTCTAGCTTATTTCACTTAGCATGATGTCCTCAAGTTTCATCCCTGCTGTCCTGTTATTCACAATAGTCAAAATACAGAAGCAATAGCTGATTTATGAATTATACAAACAGAAATTTGACAGATATTGTCTGTATTATGAAAGCTCTGAAGGCCTTGTAAAATTTAAGCTTATATTACCTGAACTTATTCCATATCAGCACCAGATCTATAGCAATATAAACATTTAGGTTAGTATTTTCTCGATTGCTCCTCCTTGCCTTCCCCAACCACCGACCATTCTCAGCCCTGCTCTGTGCTCTTGAAGTCTGACTTCTGTGGACTGAAGACACTTTTGCCTCTGACAGCTGGACTACAGGGAAGGAAGACACTAGCAGGGTTAGAAGATGGTGCATTTCCCACAGGGCCCTTTTCTCCACAGCTCTGCCTCCTCTCATAGACCCCTTCCAGGGCTAGTTCTCACAGATTTCAGCAGCACTGTTCCATTTTCTGCAGCCTCAGGTGACTCCATCCCTTGGTTTTGTTCACCCTGAATTCACCTCTATAAATAGTTCAGGCATTAAATTTTCATCAGCCAACTTCTTTGAGGATGCCATCTGCCTGATATGGTATGTACAGTATTGAGGCTACATATGAACTGAGTTCAAGTTCCTATCCTGGACAATTAGGGAGGGAATTAACATTAATTTTGAAATAAGGCCTATTGGGCACTTGGGTGGCTTAGTCAGTTAAGCATCAAAAGCGCAAAAATGGGGGAGCTGGGATAGAGTCCCAGCTCTGTATCACCCTTTTTCAAAAGTCATGAGTATTTTGCTATACTAGCTTCAATCTCTTCTCCTTGCCTTTTTGGGGGTCACACAGGGCAGGAGTAGGGGTAGGGCTAAAGTATTTTAATACTAATCCCAGACAGCATATCATTTCTATTTCAATACACATCAAAGGCAAAGAAAATGAAAACCATAATGTCATCCAGAGTCTAGATTTGGCTGATTATTTCTTGTTGTATTTCACTGTATATTCCATTAGACTGGATATAAGTTCTTAAAGACTTAATTCTGGTATATGTTCTTTCTTTTTCACAAGACCATTCTATAGGTAATGCTTTGCCCTTTATACTGCATCACTTTAGAGGCACACATTGATTGTCCTGCTTCAGTGAGACTAGTTGACATGTGTTTTCAGATGGTAACATCCTGTTTCTTTCATTGCAAAGTTCTCCCTTAGTTTCATCTAATGGTTTGGGCATCCATTACTGACTATTGCCTAATTCAGTTCTTTTGCATGTGGTAGCAAAACTGATTTTCTAGTTATGTCATTTCTTCTACATTTATTAGCTATAATTATTCTCTATAATGGAACTTTATTCTGACAACCATTAGTATCTTTTTAACATAAATTATAGTTTATGTCAAAAAGGTAGAATAGTAGCATAATTCTTTCTTTTTAAATGATCAACTATTAGAGTTATTGGTATGCTATTTATTTCCAGTGGCATGCACTGAGTTTTGATTCCTTCTCCTTCTTTCTTTCTTTCTTTCTTTCTTTCTTTCTTTCTTTCTTTTTTTTAAGTGCTATGGGGGGTCACTGGGTGGTGTAGTCAGTTAAACCTCCAACTTTTGCTTTCACCTTAGGTCATGATCCCAGGGTCTTGAGATCAAGCTCTGTGTCCGGCTTTGTGCTCAGTGCAGAGTCTGCTAAAGTTTCTCTCCCTCTCTCTCTCCCTCTGCCCCCTCTAGCACTCTCTCTCACACAGAAATAAATAAATAACTCTTAAAAAAATAAAGTGCTATGATAAACTCATGGCCTTTATTTACCTTTTAAAGATTTATTTATTTTTCAGAGAGAGAGAGAGCACAAGGAGGGAGAACAGCAGGCAGAGCGAGAAGTAAGCTCCCAGACAAGAAGAAGCCCAATGCAGAACTCGATCCCAAGACCCTGGAATCATGACCTGAACTGAAGGCAGATTCTTAATGGACTGAGCCATCCAGGCATCCCATCTTATGACCTTTAATATTCATTATTGTTTTTTTTAATTTATTTTTAAAATCTAAATTCAATTAATTAACATATTTGTTTCAGGAGTACAGGTCTGTAATTTATCAGTCTTATATAATACCCAGTGCTCATTACAACACATACTCTCTCCAATGTCCATCACTCCATTACCCCATCCACCCACTCCCCCTCCAGCAAGCAACTCTCAGTTTGTTTCCTAAGATTGAAAGTCTCTTAAGGTTTGTCTCCCTCCCTAGTTTTGTCTTGCTTCATTTTTTTCTATCTTCCCCTATGATGCTATGCCTTGTTTCTTAAATTCCACCTATCAGTGAGATCATATGATAATTGTCTTTCTCTGATTGACTTATTTCGCTTAGCATAATATGTTCTAGTTCCATCCACATTGTTGCAAATGACAAGATTTCATTTTTCTTATTATGTTTTAATCAAAATCATAGTTTTTTTTGAAACTCACACTGTCCCATCTTCAGTTAGTGACAGTACCTGTGAAGTTTTTATTATACCACCTTAATGGTTTTTTATAGCTTATTTTCTAGTACAACATGATGTCCTAGGCTCCTCTCATATATTTTCTGACCCATACTTGAAATCAGCCTTGTTTTCAAGTAGTCCTCCTTTCTTTTGGTGCAAAATGATATTACAGACCGATATGGTTCAATACTACTATGTTGTCACTGCCTCTAGGACTTTTCAATTGATGGAGCTGGGGAATACGAAAATTTTTTTAAAGAAAAATTAAAGTGATCATACTGCTATTTCCCATGAACTATAAAATCTTAGGGCTTTTCCTTAGCTTCTTTAATTCCTGCATCATTTTTCTTTTTGCTGAAAATCTTGATTATCAATAAATAATATGTTACAAAAGGTAACATTTATTTACTTTCTCCTACAATACTCAAATCATGTTTATAATTTCAGGGACCAATTCAATACATAACTTTCAGGAAAACAGTTGTTAAGAGGGAAAAAAACGCTGATTCTATTTTGGATAACAGTTTATCTATAGAACTTGCACTTCAGCTATGATGGAATGATTGGGAGTGGACCTATCCTCCACCATAAATAAGTATAAAACTAGACAAAATCCATGAATCGTGGTCTTACTGAACTAAGCATCATAGATTGGAGTTGGGCTGCTGACATGGCTGCTCATTTCAAGGCTGATGATGATTTAGAAATCTATGGGGATGTTCCTTGGCTGGGCTGCAAAAGCAAAGGGCAAGACCTAGAGCTGTAAGAGCTGCATGGATGAACGATGATACCAGAGGTCACATCAGTGCTCGCTTCGGCAGCACATATACTAAAAACCAGAGGTCACATCATGATATTCCAGCTTGGCCAGAGGGAAGAGAATTCCCTTGGAAGACCATCACTTATGTGGGATCCTGAAAGCCCGGACCTTAAGAGTAGGGACCATGCATAGAATAAGACTTCACTTTAGGAGTAAAAATAAAACTGAAATAAACTGCCCAAACAAAGAAAAACAATGGAATCAAAGGGATCCACATAACTGTATGCCAGAAAAGCTCAATACTCTCCTTTAAAAAAAGCTAACGCAGGGGCGTCTGGGGGCTGCTGGGTGGCTCAGTGGGTTAAGGCCTTTGCCTTCAGCTTGGGTCATGATCCCAGGGTCCTGGGATCTAGACCCGCGTCGGGCTCTCTGTTCATTGGGGAGCCTGCCTCACCGCCCCCCTTCTATCTCTCTGCCTGCCTCTCTGCCTGCTTGTGATTTCTGTCTGTCAAATAAATAAATAAAATCTTAAAAAAAAAAAAAAGCTAACACAGGGATGCCTGGGTGGCTAAGTCTATTAAGCATGATCCCAGGGTCCTGGGATTGAGTCCTGCATCAGGCTCCTTGCCTGCTGAAGAGTTTGCTTCTTCCTCTGCCTGCTGCTCCCCCTGCTTGTGTGTTTTCTGACAAATAAATAAATAAAATCTTTTAAAAAATAAAAATAAATAAAAATGTTAGCATAATCCACTCTTTTAAATTGTGTACCATCCACAATATTCAACATAAAATAATTTATCTAAATATTTTTAATTGTTATAACTTGTGTTTTTATTTTATTTTATTTTTTTTAAAGATTTTATTTATTTATTTGAGAGAGAGACAGTGAGAGAGAGCATGAGCTAGGAGAAGGTCAGAGAGAGAAGCAGACTCCCCGTGGAACTGGGAGCCCGATGCGGGACTCGATCCCGGGACTCCAGGATCATGACCTGAGCCGAAGGCAGTCGTCCAACCAACTGAGCCACCCAGGCGTCCCAAACTTGTGTTTTTAAAAAACAATGTTCTATCTCTTCTTTCACATATCCTTACGCATTGTATAGTAACCCTTTTTCTTAAAACTTCCCTTTGAGCAAACAAACATAACATTTTAAGACAGGTTCTGTCTTTGTTACTTGTTTCCATTGTTGAAAAGGATAAGAGGGGTGGAGCTACATATAATATAGATATGCTTCTTTGCATTTTTGTTTTGGCTTCCAAAGAATTTTACATTCTACTAAATTTATATATGATAGAGTCTCTGGATGATTTACATAGTTTTGATTTTCTGACTGAGATCTATTATTTTTTTTAAGATTTTATTTATTTATGTATTTATTTGTCAGAGAGAGAGAGAGAGCACACAAGCAGGCAGAGTGGAAGGCAGAGGCAGAGAGAGAAGCAGGCTCCCTGCCGAACAAGGAGCCCGATACAGTACTCGATCCCAGGACCCTGGGATCACGACCTGAGTCGAAGGCAGCGGCTTAACTGACGCCATTCAGGAGTCCCTGAGATCTATTATTATTAATAATAATCGGGCAAAGGAGGATAGAAGTTTCTTTTCTCCAATTTATAAAGATTTCTGAAGTATTCTTGAATCTCCCGTATATGGATAGCATAAAATATTTATCCCCTAACACTGTAGAAGAAAAGGCAGAGAAGCTTAAAGCTTAATGTGTTATGTACTTAACATGAAGAAAAAGAAAACATCAATCATTCAGAGTCAATAATTTTTCTTCAAGTTAAGCTGTTGGATTATAAGTGATCATGTCTATTAATAGAATAGTAAAATATGCAATGGATTTTCTTATTGTAGGCAAATAAAAAAGAATTACTGATATTTGGCACCATCTGGGTGGTTACTTTCTGACATTGCACTGGTTTTAAAATACAAGATACAGAACCTGAAATTCAAAATTTTGTGAAGATAGTGCTAAGCTTTTGACATTAAATATATGTGCACTGTCAATTTCAAAAAGTACAGGAATGACTGGGCGTCAGAATTATAGAGCAAAATGGAGGAATTAGCAAATTAAGACAAATTCCAAACCATAAAACAGAGGAGAAGCTGCTGAGGAAGAAGTACCTCGGTATCTGGAAGTGGTGGTCAGCCCAGGTTATGGTGATTATGAGTATGTTTTTCATGATGGAGACCAGGTGTGCCAGCAGATGCACCAGGAAGAGAACATTTCCGAGGTGCTAAGCAGCAGAAAGCTCCTCTAAGGTGAATTCCTGAACTTCTGTCCTGTTTCTTGTATCCTCCATTATTGATCATATTGACATAATCAACTGAGTATTATAGAGTATCATGACTGAAGAATGAAGAACTTTTTTTTTTTTTATTAAACATATAAAACAATGTAGGCAAATGGGTAAAGAGAAACGGGAGGTACAGGGTTCCAGTTACAGAATGACTACATCACAGGGATAAAAGGTAGAGCACAGGGAATGTAGTTAACAATATTGTAACAGTGTTGCATGGTGACAGATGGCAGTTATACTTGCGGCAAACATAGCGTAACATACAGAGCTGCTGAATTACTATATTGTACATCTGAAACTAATGTAACACTGTGTGTCAACTATAATTTTAAAAAATTGTTTAAGAAATAGAAAAAATTAAAAAGAATAAAAGTCAAAAAATACATATTAGCTTCTCAGAGCACACTCTCTTAGGGATGGTCTGTTAAGTACTAACAGAATACCATGTGGTCTTAAGTCCTTGAAAACTAAAAATAAAACTAGTCTATAATAGTTGCTTCAGACCATTATCATAAAATTTGCAGCCTAGGAAAGATTTTAAAAACATGGTAGTATTAATTTTTCATTAAAATGAAATGAGGTTTCTTGCATGTGGTTTCCAATTATTTAGGCAATAATGAGTTATTGAAAAAAAAACATGGAATCTAGTCAGCCCGATTTCCATCCTAAATTCTGACTTTGTCACTTGTCACAGTGTGTTATTTAAACAAATAGCCTATCACTCTGTTTCTCAGTTTGCTTACCTATAAAATAATCACATGAAGGCCTTTATTTTAGGAGTTTTATGAGGTTATAAGGTGATAACATAAGTAAAATTTCTCGAGAGTGCCTGGAATATAGTACATATTCTTTAAGTGTTAGTATCCTTTCTGTTCTTTTTTATTCCTCTCTCAATGAAATAAGAAAAGTTGAAAAATCAGACTTTTTTAGAATTTTCAGAGAACAGGAACTTGAGTAGTCAGATCTTACCACAAACCTTTTCATTCTCCCACCATAATAAACCTCGGTCTACTACACTATAGTCATATTCTCTGTCTTACCTTCCATTATAAGAAATGAACAACTTGCATTTCTATCAATGCCACTTGGGCCCTGCATCCACATGCTTTTTTTTTTTAATTTTTATTTATTTATTTATTTATTTTATTTAACAGACAGAGATCACAAGTAGGCAGAGAGGCAGGCAGACAGAGAGAGGAAGAGAAACAGGCTTCCCACTGAGAGGAGAGCCCGATGCAGGGCTCGATCCCAGGACCCTGGGATCATGATCTGAGCTGAAGGCAGAGGCTTTAACCCACTGAGCCACCCAGGTGCCCCTCCATGTGCTTTTTCATAGTCGAGTTTTGCTCCCCAAATTTCCCTTTCAATCCCTCTCTTATATCTCCCTTTTATCCTTGATTATCTTTCTTAATATATACTTAAGCTGTGTTTTCTTTCTGTTTTAAGAAATAAAAACAAGTTTCTCTTGCTTCACATTCTCAATCTATACCATTTTTTCCTGTAAGCAGAACTTAAAAAATTGCTATACTTGCTATACTGTAATTTCAGAACTTACCCCTAATTCAGGAATTGTTTTCTTCTGATAACTTCAGATATACAGCATCACATAAATTGTTTTTATTCCAATGTGGTTGTTAAAAAGTTTTTCTAAAAATAAACTAAAATTTGTCTTCTAAATCCGTACTAATTTCTCCTTCAAAAGATAATTGTATTTGAAAAGTTCTTAAAACGATGATGACAGTCATTATGTCTACATTTTTTTTCTTTTTAAAAGTATTTATTTATTTATTAACATAAAATGTATCATTTGTTTCAGGGGTACAGGTCTGTGAATCATCAGTCTTACACAATTCATAGCACTCACCATAGCACATACCCTCCCCAGTGTCCATTACCCACCCACCCTATCCCTTCCCACCCCCCATCCCCCCAGCAGCCCTCAGTTTGTTTCCTGAGATTAAGAGTCTCTTATGGTTTGTCTCCCTCCCTGGTCACATCTTGTTTCATTTTTTCCTCCCTTCCCCCAATGAACCCCTGCCCTGCCTCTCAAATTTCTCATATCAGAGAGATCATATGATAATTGTCTTTCTCTAATTGACTTATTTTATTTTTTTAAATAATTTTTTTTTTAGATTTTTTTTTTTTTTAATTTATTTGTCAGAGAGAGAGAGAGCGAGCACAGGCAGACAGAGTGGCAGGCAGAGGCAGAGGGAGAAGCAGGCTCCCCACAGAACAAGAAGCCCGATGTGGGACTCGATCCCAGGACGCTGGGATCATGACCTGAGCCGAAGGCAGCTGCTTAACCAACTGAGCCACCCAGGCGTCCCATTTTTTTTTTTTTTTAAATAATTTTTAATTTATTTTTCAGCATAACAATATTCATTGTTTTTGTACCACACCCAGTGCTCCATGTAATCCGCGCCCTTTCTAATACCCACCACCTGGTTCCCCCAACCTCCCAACCCCCCACCTCTTCAAACCCTTCAGATTGTTTTTTCAGAGTCCATAGTTTCTCATTGTTCATTATGTCTACTTTTATGAATTTCTTCTCTAGGCTAAACAGCTTTATTTCTTTTCAAATATTTTTCATGCAAAATATAGCCTCCAAAATTGTTCTTAACCTAACATTACTTTTCTACATCTAGTGACAGTTGTCAAAGCTTTTAACAATTTGTATTTTAGGTAAACCTATTTAAGTAATAGTATATTTTAAATTCAAAATAAAGGGGTCCTTGATGACTCAGTCAGTTAAGTGTCTGCCTTCAGCTTAGGTCATGATCCCAAGGTTCTGGGATCTAGCCCTGCATTGGGCTCCCTCCTGGGAGCATGCTTCTCCCTCTCTCTCTGCCTGCTGCTCCCTCTGTTTGCACCCACTTTCTCTCATTCTCTGTCAAATACATAAATAAAATCTTAAGGATAAATAAATAGGGGTGCCTGGGTGGGTCAGTTGGTTAAGCGTCTGCCTTCAGCTCAGGTTATGATTCCAGGATCCTGGGACTGAGCCCCGCATGGGGTTCTCTTGCTCAGCAAGGAGTCTGCTACTCCCTCTCCCTCTGCCTGTCACTCCCCCTGCTTGTGCCCATGCATGCTCCCACTCTCTCACTGTGAAATAAATAAATAAAATCTTTAAAATTAATTAATTAATTAAATTCAATAAAAAATTAAGCATTTTAGGATCACCTCTTAAAATAAGAATAAATTACATAGTATTGTCATTTTTTAAAATATTAGGCTAAACCTAAAGTAGGAAAAGAAATCCCAGTCAAAATTTTGATGAGTAGAATTCATCTTACCTATGCCCTCCAAAACGAACTTTCAAGTGTGTAATAAAGATCAGATAAGCACTGAAGAATTAATGTTCTAGATTTTTCAAAGAGGTGCCTGACTGGCTCATTTGGGGGCACATGCAGCTCTTGATCTTGAGGTCATGAGTTCAATCTCCATTTTGGGTGTAGAGATTACTTAAATAAGTAAAACTTTTTTTAAAAAGAACGAAAAATAGAAATATGAAATCAATACAATAGTTTTATACTTATCAAATAACTTTCATATAAAATTTTACCCAAAGGGTTTGTCAAAACCAATCATAAAATACACATGATTAATCCTTTTTAAAAATAGTTTATTACAAACTAAATGAAGTAATGGGATAAGAAGACAACTAAATATTTTTCACTATGTCCATCAGAATTTACTTTGTAAGATGAATCAGTCTAATTGCTGGATTGACCAATGTGTCAAAGAGAGTAGATACAGAAAAACTTCCGGGAGGTGTTAGTAATTCAAATAGGTCTAATTCCTTTGAAATAATAAATATATCTTTCCTAGCCAGTAATTTCAGATAGCTTTTGTACTTCCAGATTATCTATGGATTTGATGAAAGAGATGAAATGCTTTTTTTAAAATCATTCCCTTTGTATCTCATTGAATCTTTCTATTCAAAATACAGTTGACCCAAAAACCAAAGCTGATGGCATCACAATCCCAGACTTCAAGCTCCATTACAAAGCTATAATCATTAAGACAAAATGTTATTGGCACAAAACAGATCAATGGAACAGAACAGAGAACCCAGAAATGGACCCTCAACTCTATGGTCAATTAATCTTTGACAAAGCACGAAAGAATATCCAAGGGAAAAAAGACAGCCTCTTCAACAAATGGTGTTGGGATAATTGGACATCTATATACAGAATAATGAAACCACACCATTTTCTTATAACACACACACACACACACACAGTGGATGAAAGATTTAAATGTGAGGCAGGAATCCACCAAAATCCTAGAGAAGAACACAGGCAACAACCTCTGTGACCTCAGCGGCAGGAACTTCTTGCTAGACACATTTCCAAAGGCAAGAGAAATGAAGGCAAAAGTGAACTATTGGAACTTCATCAGATAAAAAGCTTGTGCATAGCAAAAGAAACATTCAACAAAAACAAAAGAAAACCAACAGAATGGGAGAAGTTATTTGCAAATGTCTTAACAGATAAAGGGTTAGTATCCAAAGTCTATAAACAATTTATCAAACTCAACACCCAAAGGACAAATAATCCAATCAAGAAATGGGCAGAAGACATGAACAGACATTTCTCCGAAGAACACACACAAATGCCAACAGACACATGAAAAAATCCTCAACATCACTTGGCTCAAGGAACTACACATCAAAATCACAATGAGATACCACCTCACACCAGTTAGAATGGCTAAAATTAACAAATCAAGAAATGACAGATGTTGGCAAAGATGTGGAGAAAGGAGAACCCTCCTACACTGTTGGGTGGGAATGCAAGCTGGTGCAGCCACTCTGGAAAACAGTATGCAGGTTCTTTAAGAAGCTAAAGATAGAGCTGCCCTATTACCCAGCAATTGCACTACTAGGTATTTACCCCAAAGATACAAATATAGTGACCCGAAGGATTACGTGCACCCCAATATTTATAGCAGCAATGTCCACAATAGCCAAACTATGGAAAGATCCCAGATGTCCATTGACAGATGAATGGATAAAGAAAATGTGGGGGGAACGTGGGTGGCTCAGTCAGTTAAGTGTCTGCCTTTGGCTCAAGTCATGATCCCAAGTGTCTGGGATCGAGCCCTGCTTTGGGATCCCTGCTCAGTGGAGAATCTGCTTCTCCCTCTTCCTCTGCCTGCTGCTTGCCCTGCTTGTGCTCTCTTTCTCTCTGTCAAATAAATAAATAAAATCTTTGAAAAAAAAGTTGTGGTAGGGCACCTGGTTGGCTCAGTGGGTTAAGCCTCTGCCTTCAGCTCAGGTCATAATCTCAGGGGCCTGGGATCGAGGTCCACATTGGGCTCTCTGCTCAGCGGGGAGCCTGCTTCCCTCCTCTCTCTGTATGCCTCTCTGCCTACTTGTGGTCTCTTTGTCAAATAAATTTTTTAAAAAGTGGTACACACACACACACACACACACACACACACACACAGGAATACTACTCAGCCATCAAAAATTGAAATCCTGTCTATGAAGAACTCTTCAAACTCAACCCACACAAAACAGATAATTATGTCAAAAAATGGGCAGAACACATGAACAGACACTTCTCCAATGAAGACATACAAATGACTAATAGACACATGAAAAAATGTTCATCATCACTAGTCATTAGGGAGATTCAAATCAAAACCACATCGAGATACCACCTTTCACCAGTTAGAATGGCCAAAATTAACAAGACAGGAAACAATGTGTGTTGGAGAGGATGTGGAGAAAGCGGAACCCTCTTACACTTTTGGTGGGAATGCAAATTGGTACAACCACTTTGGAAAACAGTATGGAGATTCCTTAAGAAATTAAAAATAGAGCTTCCCTACAACCCTGCCATTGAACTACTGGGTATTTACTCCAAAGATACAAATGTGGTGAAAAGAAGGGCCACCTGTACCCCAATGCTCATAACAGCAATGGCCACAGTTGCCAAACTGCAGAAAGAACCAAGATGCCCTTCAGTGGCCAAATGGATAAGGAAGATGTGGTCCATACACACTATGGAGTAATATGCCTCCATCAGAAAGGATGAATATCCAACTTTTGTATCAACATGGATGAGACTGGAAGAGATTATGCTGAGTGAAATAAGTCAAGCAGAGAGTCAATTATCATATGGTTTCGCTTATTTGTGGAGCATAAGAAATAACATGGAGGACATGGGGAGATGGAGAGGAGAAGGGAGTTGGGGGAAATTGGAGGGGGAGATGAACCATGAGCAACTATGGACTCTGAAAAACAATCTAAGGGTTTTGGAGGGGTGGGGGGTGGGAGGCTGGGTGAGCCTGGTGGTGGGTATTATGAAGGGCACATATTGCATGGAACATTGGGTGTGGTACATAAACAATGAATTCTGGTACACTGAAAAGAAATTTAAAAAATAAATAAAAAATTTAAAAAAATTTGAAATCCTGCCATTTGCAACAATGTAGATAGAACTAGAGGGTATTATGCTAAATGAAATAAGTTAATCAGAGAAGGTCAATTATCATATGATCTCACTCAAATGTGGAATTTAAGAAACACAACAGAAGATCATGGGAGAAAGGAGGGAAAAATAAAACAAGATGAAATCAGAGGGAAACAAACCATAAGAGACTTTTAAGCATAGGTAATAAACTGAGGGTTGCTAGAGGGGAGGGGAGTAGCTGGGTGATGGACATGAAGGTGGGTCACAGGATGTAATGAGCGCTGGGTATTATTTCAAGTTAAAATACACCATTTCTTGTTAAAAACACAGGATGTAATGAGCGCTGGGTATCATTTCAAGTTAAAATACATCATTTCAGGTTAAAATACACCATTTCAAGTTAAAATACACCATTTCTTAAATAGGGTTAGCTAAAAGACATATATATGACTAACATACAGTTTTAAATTGTATCACTTTTGGCTCAGTCAGTTAAGCATCCAACTCTTGATTTCAGCTCTGGTCCTGATCTCCCAGTTGTGGGATCCAGCTCACATGGGTTCTGCACTCAGCTAGGAGTCTGCTTCTCCCCCCTGGTCTCTCTCTTTCCCCCTTTCTAAAATAAATAAATAAATCTTTAAATTGTGTCACTTTAAAGATATTAGTGATATAGAGAAGAATGCTGACTAGCAGATCAACATAAGTTTTCCTCTTTTTGTTCCTCCATCTTCATTTATAATCTTATCTTTGCCTTTGATGTCCTGAATTTTCTCTCTGATATGTCTGCAAATGCATTGCTTTATGTTTCCTTAATTATGTTGAGTTTTTGAAATCTGAGCTAGTCTTTTATCAATTCAGTAAAATTCTTAGCTAATATCATAGAGACTGTATTTGTTTCTTATATCTGGGAATTTCCTTTGCAATTTAGTGCTCAGATTTGAAATAGCCAGTGATTTAACAGCTTGCATTTGCAAGCCACTATGAGCTGGCTCCATCAAACTACTAATAGACTTTTAGGTGAACAGTATTTTTCCCTATATATTTAAGCTAATTATTATGCTCTCTTTTGACTTTTTTGATTTTAAGAAAAGTCTACTGGTAAAAAATGACCATTCATTTGTACCTGCTCTGGCTTTTTCCTTTGGCTGATTTTAAGATCTGTTTCTGGTGATTTCCATTTTTACTATAACATGCCACAGGGTGGCTTTATTTTTTTTTATTTTCCTCAGGAACCCTTTGTGCTTCTTGGACATGAGGATTTATGTCTTTTATCAATACTAGCAAAATTTAAGCCTTCAGACCTTCAAATAATATAGCTTCTCATTTCATTTCATTTCTATTTATGTGATTTCTATTTAATATATACTGAATCCTCCATCTATTTTAATTTTTTGGATTTTCTCTCTTTAATTCTCATGGCTGCATTTTAGGAATTTTCCTTCAATCTATTTTTCATTTTACTAATTCTATCTTATTTTGTGACTAAGTGGCTATTTAAATTGTTCCCAGCTGATATCTCATTATCCCTTCCCCACTAAGGCTGCAGCTCCTTTCCTTACATGAAATTTGAAATCCTTGTCTCTGGTGTAAGGCCAGTTACCCAGAGTTTGTTAACCAATCAACATGTTCTGTCTTTTTTGCTCATAGTGTTTGATTCAGGGTTAGTATTATCATCCAAGTGTAAGAAATAAAACTAAAATCAGAATGTTTAACATGAAATTTTTTTATTTGCATTGGCCTAGCTAGAATGAGGCTCATGAAATCCTGAGCAGTAAAGAAGATAAATGGTGAAAATATTGTTAATCCAAAGGAAGGCAGAGGTGATACATAAAAGAATGGGAATCCAAAAATTTATCATTTTATTTGGACCCTGAGTTCAGCAGCCCCTGAAGTTAGCATTGCCCCCGGATTTTCATTTTATATGTGCTAGAGACTGTTTCATTTGGATTTCTGCATCTTGAATATGAGTTATCTCTAGTATAATAGTTATTCCCAGTCTTCTCTCATCTTTCTCTGTCTGGAAAGTGGTATGAAGTATACATTTCAATGTGAAAGACAGAAATAATTTAACTGTTCCATAGTGAAAGCTGTGATGCCTAGTTCAGACACTTCTGGACTGAAGGATTAATTAACCCACTATTGGGCATTCTCTTTGTAGACAATCCTCCCTCAGCTTTCAGCCTTCACCAGTTAAAGTTCAACCAAAGGAAAAGAACAAGTAGAAGATAGATAATGAAGATATTTACTGCAAGGAATTTATTTACACAATTATAGGGACTGTAAGGTAAGGCTGAAATCCATAGGACAGGCTAACAGGAACAGCAGGCTGGACCTTCCAGGTACCAGCCGAAGCTGCTGTTCACAGGTAGAATTTCTTCTTTCTTAAGGAAGTCATAGTTCTTCTTTTAAGGCCTCTTAACTTATCAGGCCCAACTAGATCACTGAGGATAATCTCCTTTACTTAAAGTAAACTGGAATTACCTTCACAGGAACATCTACATTAGTGTCTGATTGCATAACTGGGGACTATAACCTGGTCAAGGTAATAGATAAAATACACTATTATGGAATGTTCTTAGAGAACTGTCATAGTCAAAGACAGTCTCCTCAGTCAAGGTCATGACTCCTCCAGAGTACCCTGCATTTAATGACTGTATAAGATGATTAAAGCCTGTTAAACTTTTTCCAACTTAAGAAACTCTGTAGAATCTTATCATCTTCTGAATTTCTTTCTGGATTGACTGAAGCCTTTGCTCTGTCTGCGTCACAACCTAACTTCTCCCTTTGTCTAGTCTGTTTTCTTGCCTTCCTTCCACAACTGTGGAAATACTCCTTAATAAACTTCATATGCAAATCCCTTCTCAGAATCTCCCTCAACCCATGACAGGCTCTAATAATCTCTTTGGTTATCTTCCTAAAGCACACGTGAACAATACTTCATGTATTTTCTTTTAAAACATATTATAAAATAGGAAGACTATAACTCTCCAGGATATTTTAATGCTGAGACTATATCCAAGTAATTTACCACTTTATTTAAAACACATACAGCATCTGGAAAATAATATACCTCTGTTCAGTTAATGAATATATAGTTAATGAATATAATAGCTGGTTTCTACCAATAGTTAAAATCTCTGTTCATTAACTTAAAATGAGAGATTATTCTGATCAATATTTAAATTTATTAGAATTATACTATTGTTTTGCAAAACATAAAGCATGGTGTTCATTTTAGTTTCAAGTTTTTATTTAAATTGCAGTTAGTTAACATAGTGTAGTATTAGTTTCAGGAGTAGAATTTAGTGATTTATCATTTACATATAATGCCCAATGCTCATTACAAAAAATGCCCTCTTCAATGCCCATCATCCATTTAACCCATCCCCCACTCACCTCCCCTCCAGCAACATTCAGTTGGTTCTCTATAGTTAAGAGTCTGTTTTACAGTTTGCTTTTCTCTTTTTTACCCCTTATGTTCATCTCTTTCATTTCTTAAATTCCACATATGAGTGGAATTATATGGTATTTGTCTTTCTCTGGCTGACTTATTTTGCTTAGCACAATAACCTATCCAGCTCCATTCCTGTCTTTGCAAATGGCAAGATTTCATTCTTTATATGGCTGAGTAATATTCCATTGTATTAAGCTGAGGGAAGCCTTTGAATGATTTTTTTGCCACACTAGAAATGACCAATATCAATTATCAATATCACCCAAATTAGCTTGTGATGCTTTGTTTCAATCCATTTAAATTCTGGCCTGCCAGAGTGGAAATAACTCTGAATTTAATGACACTATTTCATTCAATTCTTTTAGTGTCTTTATTATGAATATAATAGCTCTATTACTGTATTTTTGGTTATTCCTACTTGAATGGAGGAAGAAGAAAATTATTATAACTTAAAAAAATAATAGCACACATATGGCTTTATCCTAGAAGTGGCAGTGCATGAATATTGTTACGGTAATGTTCATGAAATGACAGACATGTTTACTTCCTGAAAAAAAAAAATACCAAAAAAGAATTATGTAGAAATGACAAACTTTAGGTAGATGCATTTACTTCTTTTGGCCATAATCACTGTTAAATTGAACAGTGTTCAATTTTTTTTTTTAAAGATTTTATTTATTTATTTGACAGATAGAGACCAGAAGTGGGCAGAGAGGCAGGCAGGGAGAGAAAGAGGGGGAAGCAGGCTCCTACAAGCAGAGAGCCTGATATGGGGCTTGATCCCAGGACCCTGAGATCATGACCTGAGCTGAAGGCAGAGGCTTTAACCCACTGAGCCACCCAGGCGCCCCTGAACAGTGTTCAATTTTGAGGAGGGAGTATTTACACCACAAAAATTAGCAAATGCTACAAATCAAGGCTTTTCTCCAAAAGAGCTTGTTGTTCACATGTACCAGCACACATTCTAATACCGTCCCAATTACTCAAAGACTTATTTCTAGCAATTTCTTTTTTTTCTTTATGATCCAATTTTAACCAAATAAAAAATCTTAAAAGGATTTAAAGAAAAATGAAAGAGGGCTAAGTTAACCAAGTTTGTATTAATCTCTTCAAGATAGTAAGTGATTTTTTAAGTATGTGGTGATTATATAACAAAATCATCACATGTGTTCAGACACTAACATTTCAAGTCAAGGATAAGGTTGTTTTTGCTAAGGAATTTTCCCTTACAGGGAAAGCACACAACTTTTATTTGGAGAATCATTTATTTGGAGAATTAGAATCAGAAAAACATGACACAATTTTTTGTTTGCTTGTTTGTTTATCCTAGCATGTAAAGAGACTCTTACAAATATCCAGAACAAAAAAGAAAATATAATTTAAACAAATTTAAATTTATTGAAATAAAAAAATTACCAGACTGCATTTTGGATAATGCCATATAATCAAATTCTAACACTCTGCCTAAAGAAGACAACTTGTGAATTTTGGACATAATATCTACCCAGAAAATACCTATGAAGATGTGGGAAATTCCTAATGGATAAAAATTTTATACAAACAAATGTCATAAAAGAAAAGAGATACTAGTGATCTCAAAAATTCACTTCTAAACTTAGAAGGTAAAAATCCAAATAAAAACTTGGGTTAGCATTCTATATAACAAGATACATTTCTTTATGCTCTTCCCTCTCTCCACACTGATGGTCCCAGCCCTATTCTTGATTTATACATAAATATTTATGAATTGGGAAGAGCAGAAGTTTTACAAGTAAGTAATTTGACTTTAACCTTTCTAACCTATATTTCATTACCTCTCTTCAAAAAACACTTTGATACCCAGGAAGTGATATATTAGAAAGAACACATAGTGTAGATCAGAAATAGGGTGGTAAACTCATTTCTCTATCTGCTGGCTAAAGGAGTGTGGATAAGTTTCTCACTGAATAATTTTCAATTTCTTTGAGTTAATAATAGCTACTTTTGTAAATTTTTAAAAAGATTTTATTTATTTATTTGAGAGAGAGAGACAATGAGAGAGAGAGAGCATGAGAAGGGGCAGGGTCAGAGGGAGAAGCAGACTCCCTGCCAAGCGGGGAGCCTGACTCAGGACTCAATTCCGGGACTCCAGGATCATGACCTGAGCCGAAGGCAGTCACTTAACCAACTGAGCCACCCAAGTGCCCCATTTTTTAAAAAAAAAATTTTTAAGATTTTATTTATTTATTTGAGAGAGAGAGAGAATGAGACAGAGAGAGAAAGAGAGAGCAATAGCTACTTTAAAAAAAAAGATTTTTTAAATTTATTTGACAGAGAGAGAGAGATCACAAGTAGGCAAAGAGGCAGGCAGAGAGAGATGGGGAAGCAGGCTCCCCACTAAGCAGAGAGCCCGATGTGGGGCTCGATCCCAGGCCCCTGAGATCATGACCTGAGCCAAAGGCAGAGGCTTAACCCACTTAGTCACCCAGGTGCCCTGATAATAATAACTACTTTAAAGAGTTGAAATGAAGATGTATATTAATTCATGTCTATCTTTAGATGTTTGTGTGTGTGTGTATCTGTCTCCATTTCTATCTCTGTCTCCGTCTATTTGTATGCAAACACTATATCAGGCTCTATCTATATATTGTGATATTTATAGATAGTGCTTGAGACATAGTAGATACTCAACATCAGTCATCTAACCCTCTCCCTTGTTCTAATTCTACAGACTCATTTATTTAAGCCCTTTTCCTCTTTTAAGACCCAGATAAAATCTTTCATTTTCTGCTTGAATTTTGCTGACATTCCCATATCATAGTAATTTGGGCTCACTTGCCAATTAGCCTTCACTTTTTAACACTGTTTGTTGTTTGTTCTGTTGGGTATATAAATAACTGCTCTCTGAACTCCCTTCTAAGCATCTTGAAGAAAGGAAAAGAATTATGCATTTTTAAATGCATATACCTTAGTCAATTAGAGGATGTGGGTATTTAATAATTAAGCACTAATATAAAAAAATGTTATTCGTTTGTACCAAAAATTCTATAGAGCTTGAACGAAGATCTATATGGTGTTCTGACCAAGGTTGTGTCTTCCTATATTTACTTTCTCACTTGACCCACTATTTATTCAAATGAAATTAGTTAACATTTATTGAGCTTCTGTGGTGAGCATTTATCATCTTTCTTAATCATCACAGTATTCCTATGAGCTATAAATTATTAATCTTGCTTTGAAGATAGGTAAATAAAAACTCACAGAGGTTAACAAAACTTCTTCAGGGACTCATAATACTAAAACTTGAATTAGATCCAAGTCTGCCTGACTTCAAAGTCCAGGTTCTTCCCAGCATACAACAATGTCCACTCATACTTAGATAATCCAAGTCTGTTCCTCCTCCAAGCCTCTCACCACTGAGATTTCCACAGACTTCTCACTTTTACAGTTGTGCAGTTCTGGATCAATTACACACACACACACACACACACACACACGCTCACATACACTCTCCAAAAGATAACCTTTGTTCTCAAAAATGATAAGGTAATAAGAAGAAAAGTATTTACCTAAAGATCCCCAAAGTTTATGTGGAATTAGTACTCTAATACAATTGTAAATTATTTGTACTATAGTCTTAGATTCTCATTCTTGTTTGAACCAGTGTTTCCTTGGTCTTGCTGAGAATAAGAAACTAGTTAATTCCTGAGCCTTATCCTTCTTCAACACTAAACAAATAACAGAGAATTCTAGTCAGAACTGAAATGATTGTATTGGTTCAGAATCTTAGTTTCTGACATAATGTCAGGTGAGTATGTGTGTGTGGGGTGGGGGTTGATGAACTCCTGGCAACCACCGATCTTCCAACTGTTTGCATAAGTTTGCCTCTTCCAGAATGTCACATAATTGGAATTATAAACTATATAATATATTTAAACTGTATTATTTCACTTAAGAAAATACATCTGAAGTTTTTTCATGTCTTTTCCTGGCTTCATAGCTCACTTATAAAATTGTTTAATAGTATCCCATTGTACAGATGTACCATAGTTTGCTTATCCATTCACCTATTGAAGGATATCTTGGTTGTTTCCACTTTGATAATTATCATAAAACTGCCAAAAACCTTCATGTCCTAGTTTTTTTGTAGATACAAGTTTCCAACTCCTTTGGGTAAATAGATAAAAACAGGATTGCTGAATCACATGGTAAGACTATATTTACCTTTGTAAGAAACCATCGAACTGTCTTCCAAAGTGGATGTACCATTTTGCATTCCCATCAGCAGTGAATACGAGTTCCTGTTGCTCCATATCATCACCTGTATTTGGAGTTAACAGCGTTTTGGATTTTAGCTATTCTGATAGACGGGCTAAAATGCAGTCTTTGTTGTCGTATATATCAATCTATGTTACTCAAAGTGTTTCTCAATGTTAGCTCCATTGTTCACATTCTAAAAATAGTTGTCTCTGCTAATGTTTTAGGTCCTTGAGTTTCCAGAGTATCTAGTCTTCTGAATTCTTGTTTGTATATTCAGGAAATTCTTTTTCGAGCTCACTTTCTCTGAAATTCCTGGGCAAATGTAATCCACAACAACCAACACACACATTGGAGTTCTCTTTCCCCCTTAAACTAAGAGATCATGTGTACATGATCTGTCTCCCAAAGCTAGCTAAGGAGACAGATTTACCAAATATTTGCTACAGCATAACATGGATTACCACCACATGGATTGCCCTCTACCCAGCCCCCTGTTACTAAGCCAATTTTTAATTTTCATGGAACACCCTTACTTCTGATTGTCAGCTCCTGTATTAGTGAAAATAAGCTAGTTTTTTTCCACAAAGGCCTAAATCAGAATGTTTCAAAGCTAAAGTTTATTTTTCACTCATCAAATATTATTTTTAATTCCAATAAAACATTATTTTAATAATATGATTATCTTTAATATTTATTTTAAATATTTTTAATTTAATTTAGTTATTTTTAATTGCAATTTAATCTCAATTTTTTTCTCTAAGAAAGATAAAACCAAATATGTTAATCAATGTTCTCCACAGAAACAAGACCAATAAGATAGATTGCTAGCTAGCTAGCTAGCTAGATGACAGATAGCTAAATAGCTAGATAGCTAGACAGAAGAGTTGGCGCATTGGCTCCTGCCATTACAGAGGCCAAGAAGTCCCACAGTCTGCTGTCCACAAGCTGGAGAACGAGGAAAACCAGTATTTGTAATTCCATTCGAATCCAAAGGCCTCAGAACCAGTGGAGCCAAGAGTATAATTCTTAGTCTGAAGCTGAAAACCTGAGAACGGGTTGCTCAGATACCTGCAGGTAGAAGTCACCCTTTTTCTGCCTTTTTTTTTTTTTTTAATTCAATCATAACCAGAATGGATGATGCCTGCCTACATGGGTGAAGACAGGCAGATCTTTACTCAGTGTTACTGATCCAAATGCTAATCTCTTCTGGAAACACTTTTAACAGACACATGGAAAAATAACGTTTTACAAGGTCTTTGGACATTCCTTAGTACAGTCAAGATGACACAAAATTAACCATCATAATAAATTGTTCCTGACAGGTGCCCTACAAAAACTATGTTACCTAGGCTAATTTTGGTTTGGGCTCTAAGCATGGAGGTCAATTGCAATTATAGTAACTAAGTTACAGTTCCTTTTATCTACTTCCTTATATACTAAAGTATCTCCAGTCCTTTGTAATCTGAAAAGAGATTTCTAAGGGACTGCCTTCCTTCCTTCTTCCTTCCTTTTTCCTTTCCTTCCCTCTTTCCTTCCTTCCGTTCCTTCTCTCTATCTGCCTCTCTTTTTTATTCATCAGAAAGGACCTATCAAACAGAAACAGTGTTTCATGGTAGTTTAGAAAACAGATAAAAAACCAACCAAACAAACAAAAAAAACACAAGAGATAAAACCGGGCAACGTGATAAAAATTCAGGACAGGTCAAATTATTAGACATAAAATAAAATAAAACACATTGAGTTGCTTCTGCCTGTCCTAAACTAATTTTCCAAGAGCATTAGGGAATAGGAATTGTCCTCTGCCCATTTTATAGGTGCAGAAAGCAAACAACTAACAATTTTAAAATGTGTAAACATGTTTTTTCTTAAAAAGAAAACTGAAGGTTTTGATCAAATAGCCACATTTTAATAGTTGCAATGTAATAAAATGAAACCAGTTTTAGTTTTCAAACCCAAGATACATTGCTTTAATAGCCATGCTTAGTTTAAAACTCACAGCTGTTAAATCCATGATAACTTACTTTAATAATGCTGGTTGTTCCAAAATAAGAAGATTGCATCAAACTACTTCAATTAATTCACTTGGAAATGAAAATTAGAAGTAAATATTTAAACATATTCCCAAATATAATTATTCACATAGGATGACATTCAGAGAATTTAAAAGAACATTAAATATCTATTATCTGATTTTCTTTTTTGTGTTGTGTATGAAGCAGTGTCCATATTGTTTCCTTCCCTGCAGAACAGTGAGGTTTTGATTAAAAAAAAAAAAAAGAAGAAAGAAAAAAATTCTTCTTCCCTAACATTTATCTTTTCTCTTGTCCTCTGGATTCAGGCCTCTCCCAGCGTCTGTAAATTACCCATCCACTCATACATGTATCCATCCATTCATAGATTCTGCAATACTGCATTCACATCCTACTATGTAGTGAACACTATGCCAGGCATCAAGGATACAATGATCCCGGAAAATATGCTGGAGAAAACAGGAGAAACCTGACATACAGGAAACTTGGCAATCAGCTCCTATTCTCCATCTAGCTCCCATTCTCAAACTGGAACAAATCAAAGCTCTCATTTTCTGAAAGGAAGGGAGTGAATGGGAGGGGTTGGAGTCAGACAGGAAAACATTTTTTTTCTTTTCTGCAGGTATTGGAAGAGATTTTTGTTATCAGTATTTTTCAGTCTCAATTTCCCAAAGGCAAGATAGGAATATTCCTGGAATTTCCTACAATCATATTCATGTATATTTAAACTAGAACAGAGAGCAGCTATCAAGTGTTGCCAAATACCATCCAGGACAAATTGGATTGGAATCTTGCAGATAGACCCCTGGAACTCAGGATGGATAGCTGTGTAGACACAGACTTCATTTCATTAATCTTGCAATAGTAACCTCTCATACTAGGTTATTTAATTTTGGGATCCTATTTACAATGTCATGGTGAAGTAATTTACCAGAGAGACACCATTTTCCATTGTGACATGGTGCAAAGAAGGACAAAGGAATAAACACACATGCTGATAGTTTTCAGCTTTGGTGTCAAGGAACTGAGAAATTTTCTATCTCTTGACTTCTATTTCCTCTGTGATTTAGGAAGCAAGCTTATTGGATGAGAATGGGGAGGCAAATATAAATATTAAGATATACTCAAGTTTTTAACAACTTAAAGAAAAAAGCAAACATGTTCCCAATCCCTATGCTTTCCCCTCCAACCCTCTGCTAAGAGATACTTCCTTTCCCACTGCTGCTGAGGCCCCTTTAACACCTGTACTTCCTGATATGTCCATGGCTGTATTTTTATTTAATTGGTTTTACTTGTTTGCTCCAACTCAGCCTGCCATATGGGATTTCCACATCTCTCAGTTCTTAAGTTTAGTTTCTTAGAAGCAAGAATCTGATGGGCCAGGTTCGGCTCAACTGGACACATCTGAAACATTCAACTGTGGCCAAGAGTCACAGCCATGTGATCCTGCTAGCCATTCCTGCATAGAGAGACTATCTTTGGAAAAAGGGAACATTGTAATAGATAGCCAAATAACATGTATCTATGACACACTAAACCTGGCCCATGGTCTCTCTGTCCCTTGTATTCATTTTCAGAAGGTTCCTTCTCAGTCTCCCTATTGGGTTCTATTTTCTCCACCCTAAAAGCTTGGTGTTTGTCAGGATTCTCTTCACAGCCTTCCTCCCTTCTCACTCTAGATCCCAGCCTTGGGTGATTTCATCCTTTCCCCATGATACAATTAACAGTTATGGGGTGATGACCCCAAAATCTATACCTCTTTTACAGGTCTCACTCCTAAGTGACAGGCTAGTAAAACACCACCATGAACAGAGCTGAGCTACAGAAAGAGAGAAAAATCTTGATGAGCTCAAAAGTGTCAAAACCCTGGATGGAGCTGGACTGACTCATATCCATTTCTTGGATGTTTTACAATAAGAATTCTTCTTTCTTAAGCCAGATTGAGTGGGGTTTCTGTTACATCCCAAAGCTTCTTTAACTGATCCAGAGATTTTTTTTTTTTCCCCAATCTGGTTTCTTTCTCAGGGCTTCATCTTGCCATTTGCTCACCATTCTCTTCTTGGTCACCTTGTTCCCTTTCTCCCAAGGTCAGACTAATAGCAACCTCACAAACATTCTCATGCTCCTTCAGAAACACTCGTACTCTCTCCATTGTCATCAATCTCCATTCCCAAGTCAACACACACACATGCATGCACACACAATGAAACAAACTCAGAATGCTAGCTATCATTTAGCTCTTAGCTAAAAAACAGTTCATTTGAGAACGTGTAGCTACCAAAGTTAATCCAAGGGATAGTTCCCATTTTCACTAGAAAAGGAGGTAAGGTTTCAGCATGATTGGTAGTAAAACAAGAGTCAAGAAACCTGAAAACTAGTTTTAGAGAAACAAAATATTTCTGCCTTTTTATTTCTTTCCTAATAAAAATTATAATATCCTTCATAGTGTTGTTACAAAAGTCTAATTGTAAGAACTGTGAAATGCTTTGATAAATGGGAAACTGTTCTTTGCTAATGAGCTTTTTTTTTTTTAAAGATTTATTTATTTGACAAAGAGAGATCACAAGTAGGCAGAGAGGCAGGCAGAGAGAGATGGGGAAGCAGGCTCCCTGCTGAGCAGAGAGCCCGATGCGGGGCTCAATCCCAGGACCCTGAGACCATGACCTGAGCTGAAGGCAGAGGCTTAACCCACTGAGCCACCCAGGCACCCCTGCTAATGAGCTTTTAAAAGAGGTAGATATACATGAGAAAGTGAAAGAAAATTAGGTGATACTAAGTGAATGAGATCTTAAAAATATATATATGTAAGTACTTAGATATATACCATTTTCATCCTGATATATACAAGAATAGTTATTATATTTTCATTTAGCCAGACTATAATTTTATAAATAAAACTTTGCAAGTTCTTTTCATATATTTACAAATATAGCAAACTATATGGAATTCATATACATTACAGCACCTTGATATGTATACAGAGGTTTCAGTTTAAAGGGAAAAGGACATCACATCAATTAGAGGAAGGATGAAAACCATATGATCATTTTAATAAATGCAGAAGAAGCATTTGACAAAGTACAACATCCATTGATAATAAAAACTCTCAACAAAGTAGGTCTAGAGGGAACATATCTCCACATAATAAAGGCCTTGTATGAAAAACCCACAACTAACATCATACTCAATAGAAAAACTGAGAGCTTTTCCCCAAAGGTCAGGAACAAGACAAGGATGTTCATGCTCACCACTTTTTTAAGTTTTAACTTAATTTTATTATTTTTTGTGTGTGTTTCAAAATTCATTGTTTATGCACCTCACCCAGTGCTCCACGCAACATGTGCCCTCCTTAATACCCACCACCAGGCTCACCCAGCCCATAGTACTAGAAGTCCTAGCCACAGATATCAGACAACAAAAAGAAATAAAAGGCATCTAAATCGGTGAGAAAGAAGTAAAATTTTCACTATTTACAGATGACATTATACTATACATAGATAATGCAAAACTTCAACTATAACTGATAAATGAATTCAATAAAGCCATAGGATACAAAACAGATGTAAAGAAATCTGTGCATTTCTGTATACTAATCATGTAGAAAGCAGCAGAAAGAGAAATTAAGGAAACAATCCTGTTTACAATTGAGCCAAAAATAATAAAATACCTAGAAATAAACTTAGGCAAAGCAGTGAAAGACCTGTACTCTGAAAACTTTAAAACACTGATGAAAGAAATGGATGATGACACAAAGAAATGGAAAGACATTCAATGCTCATGGATTAGAAGAACAAATATTGTTAAAATTTCCACACTACCCAAAGTAATCTACAGATTTAATGTAATCTCTGTCAAAGTACCAATAGCATTTTTCACAGACCTAGAACAAACAATTTAAAAATTTGTATGGAACCATAAAAAATATTGAATAGTCAAAGCAATCTTCGAAAAGAAAAACAAAACTGGAGTTATCACGATTTCAGACTTAAAATTACATTACAAAGCTATAGTAATCAAAACAGTATGGTACTGGTACACACACACACACACACACACACACACACAAACCCACATAGATCAATGGAACAGAATAGAAACTCCAGAAATAAACCTACGACGTTATGCTCAATCTTCAGTAAAGGAAGAAAGAATATGCAATGGAAAAAGACAGTCTTCTCAACCAATATTTGGGAAAATTGGATAGCTACATGCAAAAAAATGAAGCTGGACCACTTTTTTTACACTACCCAATAAAACAAATTCACAATGGATTAAGGATCTGAATGTGAGCCTGAAACCACAAAAATCCTAGAATAGAGGACAGGCAGTAATTTCTCTAATATTGGCTGTGGCAATATCTTTCTAGATATGTCTCCTGAGGCAAGGGAAACAAAAGCAAAAATAAAGTACTGGGATATATTAAAATAAAAAGCACTTGTCATGATGAGTGCTGGGAAATATATGAAATTGTTGACTCTCTGTATTATATACCTGAAACCAGTATAACACTATATGTTAACTATACTAGAATTAAAATTTAACAACAACAACAAAAAGCAAGCAAAAAAAAAAGTTGCAAAGGAAACAATCAATAAAATTAAAAGAAAACTTAACGAATGGGAGAAGATATTTGCAAATGACATATTGAATCAAGAGTTAGTATCCAAAATATATAGAGAACATTTACAACTCAAAACAAGACAAAAAACAAAACAAACAAACAAAAAAACAAAAAAAACAAATAATCCAAATAAAAATGGGCAGAGGTGAACAGATGTTTCTTTAAGGAAGACATCCAGAGAGCCAATAGGCACATGATAGATGCTCAACATCGCTCATAATCAGGGAAATGCAAATCAAAAGCACAATGAGATACTGCATCTGTCAGAATGTCTAAAAAAAACAAAAAAAAAAAACAGAAACAAAAAAACCCACCAAACTCAAGAAACAAGAAGTGTGGTGAGGATGTGGAGAAAAAGGAACACGCATGCACTGTTGGTACAAAGGCAAACTGGTTCAGCCACTTTCACACTGTGGAAGACAGTGTGGAGGATCCTCAAAAAATTAAAAATAGAACTACCCTTCCATCCAGTGATCTCACTACTGGACATTTACCTAAAGACTACAAAAACAGGGTACCTGTGTTGTTCAGTCTCTTGAGCTTCAGACTCTTGATTTCGGGCTTAGGTCATGACATATTCATCATGAGATCAAGCCCCACATTGGGCTCTGTGTTCAGCAGGGAGTCTGCTTCCTTTCTCCCTCTCCCTTTGCTCCTCTCCCCCTGCTCGTGCACTCTCTCCCTTGCTCAAATAAATAGATAAAATACAAAACACTAATTTGAAGGGACATGCACCTCTATGTTTACTGCAGCATTACTTACAATAGCCAAACTATGGAAGCAGCCCAAGTGTCCATGGGTAGATGTATCAATAAAAAGATGTGATATATATATTATTCATCCATAAAAAAGAATGAAACCTTGCCATTTGCAACAACATGGATGGATCTATAGAGTAAGTCGGAGAAAGACAAATACCATATGATTTCATTCATACATGGAATTTAAAAAACAAAAAGTCAACAAAGGAAAAAAAAAATAACAACCAAAAAACAGACTCATAACTATATGGAAAAAACAGATTGTTACCAGAGGGAAGATGTGTGGGAGGACGCTAAATTGGTGAGGGGTATTAAGAGTACATTTATCTTCATTGGAGAAGTGTCTGTTCATATCTTCTGCCCATTTTTTGATATGGTTATTTTGTGTGTGTTGAGTTTGAGGAGTTCTTTATAGATCCTGGATATCAATCTTTTGTCTGTACTGTCATTTGCAAATATCTTCTCCCATTCCGTGGGTTGCCTCTTTGTTTTCTTGACTGTTTCCTTTGCTGTGCAGAAACTTTTGATTTTGATGAAGTCCCAAAAGTTTATTTTGGCTTTTGTTTCCTTTGCCTTTGGAGACATATCTTAAAAGAAGTTGCTGTGGCTGATATCGAAGAGATTACTGACTATGTTCTCCTCTAGGATTCTGATGGATTCCTGTCTCACGTTGAGGTCTTTTATCCATTTTGAGTTTATCTTTGTGTACGGTGTAAGAGAATGGTCGAGTTTCATTCTTCTACATATAACTACCCAGTTTTCCCAGCACCATTTATTGAAGAGACTGTCTTTTTTCCACTGTATATTTTTTCCTGTTTTGTCGAAGATTAACTGACCATAGAGTTGAAGGTCCATATCTGGGCTCTCTACTCTGTTCCATTGGTCTATGTGACTGTTTTTATGCCAGTACCATGCTGTCTTGGTGATCACAGCTTTGTAGTAAAGCTTGAAATCAGGTAACGTGATGCCCCCAGTTTTATTTTTGTTTTTCAACATTTCCTTAGCGATTTGGGGTCTCTTCTGGTTCCATACAAACTTTTGGATTATTTGCTCCAGCTCTTTGAAGAATACCGGTGGAATTTTGATCGGAATGGCATTAAAAGTATAGATTGCTCTAGGCAGTATAGACATTTTAACAATGTTTATTCTTCTGATCCAAGAGCATAGAATGGTCTTCCATCTTTTTGTGTCTTCTTCAATTTCTTTCATGAGTGTTCTGTAGTTCCTTGAGTACAGATCCTTTACCTCTTTGGTTAGGTTTATTCCCAGGTATCTTATGGTTCTTGGTGCTATAGTAAATGGAATAGATTCTCTAATTTCCCTTTCTGTATTTTCATTGTTAGTGTATAAGAAAGCCACTGATTTCTGTACATTGACTTTGTATCCTGCCATGTTACTGAATTGCTGTATGAGTTCTAGTAGTTTGGGGGTGGAGTCTTTTGGGTTTTCCATATAAAGAATCATGTCATCTGCAAAGAGAGAGAGTTTGACTCCTTCATTGCCAATTTGGATACCTTTTATTTCTCTTTGTTGTCTGATTGCTGTTGCTAGGACTTCTAATACTATGTTGAACAAGAGTGGTGAGAGTGGGCATCCTTGTCATGTTCCTGATCTCAATGGGAAGGCTGCAAGCTTTTTCCCATTGAGGATGATATTTGCTGTGGGTTTTTCATAGATAGATTTTATGAAGTTCAGGAATGTTCCCGCTATCCCTATACTTTGAAGCGTTTTAATCAGGAACGGATGCTGGATTTTGTCAAATGCTTTTTCTGCATCAATTGAGAGGACCGTGTGGTTCTTCTCTCTTTTCTTATTAATTTGTTCTATCACATTGATTGATTTGCGAATGTTGAACCATCCTTGTAGCCCAGGAATGAAACAATGAAGACATACAAATGGCTATCAGACACATGAAAAAATGTTCATCATCACTAGCCATCAGGGAGATTCAAATTAAAACCACATTGAGATATCACCTTACGCAAGTTAGAATGGCCAAAATTAGCGAGACAGGAAACAACATGTGTTGGGGAGGATGTGGGGAAAGGGGAAACCCTCTTACACTGTTGGTAGGAATGCAAGTTGGTGCAGCCTCTTTGGAGAACAGTGTGGAGATTCCTCAAGAAATTAAAAATAGAACTTCCCTATGAGCCTACCATTGCATTACTGGGTATTTACCCAAAAGATACAGATGTAGTGAAAAGAAGGGCCATCTGTACCCCAATGTTTATAGCAGCAATGGCCACGGTCGCCAAACTGTGGAAAGAACCAAGATGCCCTTCAACGGGCGAATGGATAAGGAAGATGTGGTCCATATACACTATGGAGTATTATGCCTCCATCAGAAAGGATGAATACCCAACTTTTGTAGCAACATGGACAGGACTGGAAGAGATTATGCTGAGTGAAATAAGTCAAGCAGAGAGAGTCAATTATCATATGGTTTCACTTATTTGTGGAGCATAACAAATAGCATGGAGGACATGGGGAGTTAGGAGAAGGGAGTTGGGGGAAATTGGAAGGGGAGGTGAACCATGAGAGACCATGGACTCTGAAAAGCAATCTGAAGGGTTTGAAGAGGTGGGGGGGTGGGAGGTTGGGGAAACCAGGTGGTGGGTATTAGAGAGGGCACGGACTGCATGGAGCACTGGGTGTGGTGCAAAAACAATGAATACTTTATGCTGAAAATAAATTAAAAAAAAAAGATTAAAAAAAAGAGTACATTTATCTTGATGAGCACTGAGTAATATATGGAACTGTTGAATCACCATATTGTACCCCTAAAACTAATATAACACTGCACGTTAACAATACTGGAATTAACATAAAACTTAAAAAATAAAGGGAAGAGGAACTCAACCATTATCTCATGCCATGCAAACATATTTGTATTTTGATTGCGTGAATATTGATCTGGCCAGATATGCAACACTGAACTGATCATAAATGTACCTTTGTTTCTGTATGGTAAATTAATATAAAAGATTGAGTGCAACATAATAAGATGTTGTAAGCAGATCCAGACAATACTTTAGAATAGTCCCAAGCAATTCCTAGGGCATCAAGTGAAAATTAATTTCAATACAAATTAAATATAGATACATTTTATTCCTAACATATATCTTGCTTATAGCATATATCCCAAAATAACCTGAATAAGACTTACATTCTTCATAGTGATATTAATTAAATATTAATTTCTTTTTTGTTTATGTAAATGTTGTTTTAAAAGAGAGCTTATGAAATTAGGACTAGATAATAGTCATCTTGCATCTCTCAGCAAATCCTTAAAACTAATTCTCTTATGCAAAAGATCTCACTTCTTTTTAAATGTATAGCCACATCTAAAACAATTTGTTATAAATAAGCACTCCAAAAGATAACACCAAAAAAACAAGTAGAATAGAAAATATACACTGATTTAGTAGAAAAAATAGAAAGGGAAGGGAATGAAGTCTTAGTACCTATTTTAGTTCTTGTATTAGATAGATGTATGACCTTGTCCTAGTCACCTGCCTTCCTTGGGCCTCAGTTTTCTCACCTGAGTAAAGAGAATGTTGATATTTATAAAGAAGACTCCTATTCATCTTAAGTTGCGTCTTAAGTATGTCAGTTATTATTTATTACAGTAAGGAGAGGAATTAATGGATAGATAATGGAAGCACCACTCAATCTTAAGAAACACTATACAGGAAAATAAGGGGTAAACTTTTTCCAAAAAGAAGTCCATGCATCTTCTGAAATCATCAAATGTATTCATGGAATGGTTAGCCCCAGTTTACTCTTAAGAAATTGGAAAACGTGGTTTGTGGATTATTGGTGATGTTCTACTGTACCTTTCTTCGCTTTACTAAATTATGTGCCTCTTTTGTCACTCTTCTTCTAGTTAAGAACTTGGAGAATTGGGTTATAGTGGAGAAATAAGGAAAAGCACTGGTTGACCTAAAATTGTTTAGAATGCATGTGTGTCCCAATTTAAGAAAGATAGTAAATCAAAGGAGAGTAAGTAAAAAGTTGCCTGGAGCTCCTTTAACTTATGCACCAATAGCACACACAAGATTCACATGGTGCTTTGAATAACTATCATTTTTCTCTTTCTATTGAAAAGCAAATGCAGCAGGACCCACTTAAACATTAGTCATGTCAAATTGATGCAGGATTTCTCTTCTTTCCTAAAGACAGTTATACTAACATGATATCATTATTATTATGGGAGAAGCTGAGACTAGCTCTGTGCTCAAGATGCTAAAATAATTTAGTCATTACCAAATGTTATAGTTTAGCACTGTACTAATGCTGCTTTACATCGACTAGTGTGTCTTTTGAGATTGTTAAGAAATAAAACATAAGCCACTTGCTCAATCAACAAAAGCAATCAAAGAGAAATGAAGTCAGGCTTCAGTGCAAATAAAGGTTAGGACAATTGTCATCTGGGGATAGAGTAACACCAAGCTCACTACTGAGAATTATTTTAAGAACAAAGAAAGCCAATTTAGTCCATTTAGTAGAAAAAAAAATCTAATGAAGCTTTAATGAGGAAAGAAAATACACAACCCTAGGCTTAAGTGGGGTATTCTGTGAAACTCCTGGTAATGAATTTTAAAGCTACCCTTCCTTCACACCTGCTACTCTGCTTTTATTCATTCACATAATTATAAAGCATCCACTGTATACCAGACACTTGTTGGTCATACTGAGGTTCTATTGGCCAATGCTGGAACATCAGGGAGGGTGTCCCAGAAAAGGAAATTATTGCCCTAAGTCTTAAAAAATGTAGGAATTAGACCAGGTAAAGAAGTGGAATCAGCCTTTTCTAGGGAAAGGATATCTTTCAGGAAATCATGATAGACTCAGAAAACTTCTGGAAGATCAGATACATGTTTAGTAAGTGAGAGATGAAGTTAGAGGCAAGGGTCAGATCATGGAGACCCTTGTAGGTAAAGCTAAAAAGCTTAAATTTTATTTTGAATACTGTGTGGAGCTGATTGAGTATGAGGAAGCAGAGTAAGAATAATGGTTTGTTTTTTTTTTAAACCTTCTTTGTATGCAGAGTTTCATCTTTTATTCATATATTCAACAAATATTTGTGGAGCATCTACTGTGATCAATGTACTGTATCAGAAAAAGAAAATGTAACTATAAATTAGAAAGTCAGGGTCTCTGCCCTTCACAGAGATTATAGTACCTCAATAGAGACTAACAGCCAATTGCTTATTACTCAAGAGGTTATTTCAATCTACATGGCAAGAAATAAAAGGGGCTCACAATTCAGGCAATAGCAATAAAGGAAGAAAAGAAGGGATACAAGATAGGAGTAGAAGTAACAGGATTGGGTTTTCTGGTGACCTAAACACAGGTAACATTTCTAATAATAACTATATAGCTGATAAAAAGTTATCTATTGACCAGCTATCCTCTGCTAGGCACTGAAACAAGCACTGTATTTTATTCAGTGCTCATGAAAACTCTGCAAAGAATATGTTATTTGTCAATTTTATCAGAAACTCAGGATGTATAGATTTCAAAAATGACCTCAATACTTTGCAGCTCTTTCTACCAGGAAATGGAGCCTATTTTCCCACAAGACTTGATATTCTGGCTTAGAGTGTGACATTATACCAATTCAGGGCATAGGCTTCTGTCTTGTGAGCCCTCCTTCTTCCATATACTCATAACTCAAAGCAAACATAAAAGAAAACAAAACCAATGAACAAAACGGGGGATGGGATCCAACCACATAGAAGCTTTCTTAAATTTGGGGGGAGGGGCTTATTTTCAGATTTTTCAAAAAAGATCCTATTCTTTGCTCAAGTTTCGTATTCTTTATTTCTGGGCATATATGACACTTCTACTTTACCACCACGGCATTCTAACTCTTCACGCAAACTCAGATTGTTTCGATCAGGAGCAAATGCTCATTATGTGAATAAACCAAGATGTGGTAGCACCTATTAGGATTCTTCTCTGGCATGTTCTTGTGGTTCAACATTCTCTCACTGGCAGTGAATCTCTGATGGTTTTTATAGACATTTTAAACATAATTCTCTGGTCATGCAATTATTTACTATAATAACTGAGGACCATGAATCATGCCACAGAGCCATTCACAAAAAATATATCAGAGCTACAAAAGAAATTAAAGGTCATACATTTCACTAGATATAGAGAGGTAGAATCAAATGCAGTCTTCCAAAACTCTGTCCAATGACATCTCAGTTTTAAAAAGCACGTTTCTGGGGTATCTGCCTAGCTTGGTCAGGGGAACATGCAGCTCTTGACCTCAGGGTTGGCAGTTCGAGCCCCACATTGGGTATAGAGATTACTTAAATAATTAAATAAACTATAAAAAAAAATAAAGCACAGCCTCCATTCAATGATTGGTTAATGGAGGCAAAACTACAATAGACGCTTTTGTCTCCCTAGGAAACAGTCAAGTCCTGCAACATTAAAGTACAACAACAACAACCACAACAACAACAACAACAACAAAAAAGAAAGGAATCTAAACAACTAAAGCACAAGAGAACATGGGGGAGAAAACATAATAAAAAAGTCTTCCCTTAAGCTACATTTTCAACACTTTTCTTGAAAAGCAAAAATCAATTTTTATAGAGTTCACTTGAGAGGTACAATTCAGTGGAGACTATTTTTAAACAAAATTAAATATTCAAGACTTCAGTTAAAACACACTTTAAAGAATTTTAAAAAATAAATGTTGTAGAGCAATAATTAGTGTCTAAGAAGGAATCATTATAGAAATAAAATGATTGTGATTATTATCTTTCCCAAGGTAATATAAGCTCCAATAATCATTTTATGTTTAAAAAAATAGTAACAATGTTTGAAGTTTAAATAACTACTCCTATTTCACCTGAATTTTAATATATACAATTGAACTCTCTAAAAATATGATGAATTAGGCTTTTTTATAAAATTCTCAAAATAGTGCATGTAATTATGTTATTTATTCTCACAATGAGAATTTTGGTAATTTTTCAATTATGGGATGAAAGATTTCAGTGACTTGTTGAAGGTTACATAGGAGACAGGGCATACATGTAAAAACAGAAGAAATCTGGTGGTTCTGTAGATATACTGTGGGGTGTCATCCCAGTCAGCACTTCTCTGAGAAGCATCCTCAGACCTAGACTCTGTGAAAGGGGCGGGCTACCCTCTTATGCCTGTGACCTCACCATAAGCATAATTGATGGGAATTAAAGTTGGCATATATTCCAAAATAACTAAATCTTATTCTCCTTCTTGTAAAGTTGTTTTCTAATTCAGGTACTTAGTTTCTTGGTGTTGTTTCTAAAGTTACAAGGTGTTTTCAGTTGGTGTTTGAACCAGTGTCACAGAAAGCTACACTCACCATGAGTTACGAGAGTTGTATTCAAGCCTTTCTGAAGAGAAAGACAGCAAAGCCAATGTGCAGCATACAGACAAACCGCTCGAATGAGAGAGAACTCTGAGTGTCAGAGAGAGAGAGGACAAGAGAATGGGACAGAGGCTGCTTATTAACCTTCCAGTATATATGGAATCAGCTGTGTTTCCTACAACTAGGTTCCTTGAAATTCTTCAGGTTCAGGTTCAGGGTTTACAAGACATCATTTCTCTTAGGGTCATTCAGAGATAATAAATTAGGTCCCTGGTTTGGAACCCATTGAGAAATAATTTTAGAAGCATAGCAGAAATCAAACAGCTTTAATGATAAAAGCTAAGTCTGTTAATAACTCACCCTAATTTGTTAGATTTACCTACCCAGTCACCACCTTAGAAGGAATACTACAGGTCTCACCCACAAGGGCCTGTAGCTGAAAAAAGTCGTACCATAAAAGCACAGATAATACGTCTCTCTGTACTCAGGCAAATTTCAACATGAGAGCAGAAAGAAGCAGTGAGCTATTCTTCAAATTCACCAAACAAGATAAGGCATGTCCACTTGTCTGTGTTATTAGGTCTCTTCCCAGATATTCTTATTTAATTAGTTTGGGTACTACCAGACTTTGAGACTTTCTAAAGCTTCCCAGGTTTAGTAATGTTCAGTCCATCTTGACACCCTTCTTTCTAAGGAAGACTCGCTAGAGAAAGGAGTAGTCCTGGTCAACCCCCTAAGCTTTCTGCACTCTTAGCTATTAGAATCATCATTTGACTTATGGTCAGCCTAGACTGTCATTGTGCCTCCCATGTGAGCATATCCACATTTTTGTCAGAACTCCCCTGCTTCCATACTCAAGAGGTTCCAACCAAAATACCAATTACTTCTTTCTGGACTACATTTAATCCTCTGAAGGGTAATGTATATCCTACAGAAAACTGTACAGTGCATCAGAAAAAAACTATTTTAATTTATCGATTAAATTAACTTCTAGGGTTGTTGAATCCAAAACTGTATACTCTTCTATTTTCCAACCCAAATTATGTTAATCTGTGCTCATTATAGCTCATCAAAGTTACTACAATAAAATTAAATGACTAAGATGTACCAATGATAGAATAGCAGCTGAGATATACTCCATATCTGAATACAAATCTCTTCCATAATTATTTCATAAAAAGACATGAAAAAAATCCAAAGAAACTTTATGTTTAAAATCAAAATATCTTATTCAGATGAAAGAATTTAAAACCTAATGAATTTAAAGTTCTCCCCAATTTCTTATTCCATTTACTCACTGCAAGAAGAATCTTGATGCTTACGGCTATAGTGTCAGTTTTCATCTGTTGGAAAAACTAAATCCCACAGCACCTACAAAGTTGAACCTAAAGCCAAAAACTATAATGTGCCTCATTAAAAAAAATCAAAGCATTAGCAGAACATTCGTATTATTACATAGCACTGGACCATTTCTAACAAATTTGGAAAACTGTGTTTTTTAATCATTTATTAGTGGTTTCTTAAGGATTGAGAATATACATCTTAACTCATTGGAGTCTCCTTCAGGTTTATACCAACTTAAATTTCCATAAAATATAAAAACTTTATTCCTATGTAGCTCTATTTCCTCCCTAGATTTTTGTGTTATTACTGTCATTTATACTAAATCTATTTTAAAAACTGAAAAATATATGGTTATAGTCATGACTTTATACAATCTCACATCTTTTAAAGAAGCTAAATAAATAAAAGCATGTATATATGTATAGTTTGTTATATGCACTTTATAATTTATTTTTTCTGGTTCTCTTCTATCTAGTGTCATTTCTGTTTTCCTTGTGGCTTTGAATTACTCTCTATGTCAGTTGTTTTCGGTCAAAAGTACTTCTTTTATTATTTCTTTTAAGGTTGATCTGCTAGCAACAAAGTCTCTCATCTTTGTTTATCTTGGAATGTCTTTACCTCATCCATTTATCTCATACTCATTTTTGAAAGATAATTTTGCTAGATAGAAGATTTTTTAACAGTTTTTGTTTTTAGCACTTTGAATGTGTCATCCACCCCAGCCTTCTGAACTCTACAGTTTGTTGTTATGGTTCCTTTTTGTCTTGGTCTTTTCAAGATTTTCTCTTTGTCTTTTAAAATTTGACTATGACTAGTATGGGTGTTTTGCTCTTTGTGTTTATCTTATAATTTGTTGAAGTTCTTGGTTCTGTACATGAATGTTTTTCTTCAAATTTGGGAAGTTTTCAGCCTTCATTTCCTTGATTATTTATTCTCTCCCTTGCTTTTGTTTCCTTCTGCTAGTCCTTTTACATGTATGCTGGTGTGCTTAATGGTATTCCACATTTCTCTGAGACTCTATTAATGTTTCTTCATTCTTTATTCTGCATCAGATTGTATAATCTCTACTGATCTATCTTCAAGTTCATTGATTTTCTTCATGTATCAACTCAAGTCTAGTGTTGAACAATTCTAGTGAATTTCTTATTTCAGTTATTGTACTTTTCAATCACAGAACTTCAATTTTGTTCTTTTTAATAATTTCTATCTCATCACTGATATTCATATTTTATGAGATGAGTCTCATACCCTCTTTTAATTCAAGTACAGTTTCTTTTAGTTCTTTGAACATATTTGCAATAGCTGCTTTAAAGCCTTTGTCTGCTAAGTCTACCATCTGGAGCACTTCAAATATCTATTCTATTGCCATTTTTTTCCCTGTGTATGAATCATAGGAAAAAAGTTTCTCATTTGTTGTCATGTATCATTATTTTTGTTGAAACTTGGACATTTTCAAAAATATATTGTACAAATTCTGGATACTGATAAATGAAGCTAGTTGTTGTTTCTTACTTGGTCATTGGTTTGTTTAGAGACTTGGCTGAAATGATTCTATAATGTGTATTTTTCCTGCACTATGTAGCATCTGATCTTGTCACTCATATTTTCCTCCCTTGTTGTTGTTGTTTTTGTTTTTTAGTTTTGGTCACTCTTGGGTCAGCATAAACTACTTATTGGTCAAAGGTTACACATAAGCCTCCTTAGACAGTTAGATTTTTACCTTTCACTATTGAACATGTGTGTGTGTGTGTGTGTGTGTGTGTGTGCGCGCGCGCGCGCGTGTGTGTGGTTTGGAGACTATCACAATTCAGGGATTTTATATTTTCCCCCCATGTTCAGCCAGAAATAGTAGCTTGGAGGTTTTCTTTCTAATCATTCCTGAGAGAATGCAGCCTTTAGCATTCATATAGTTTTTGAGGCTGCTAGGGATGACTATAACATTATTTTAAAACTTGGCTTCTTAAGAAATCACTTCTGGGGGCATCCAGGTGGCTCAATTGGTTAAGCGTTAAGCGTCCAGCTCTTGGTTTCAGCTCAGGTCATGACCTCATGGGTTGTGAAATTAAGCCCTATGTCAGGTTTCACACTCAGCAGGGAGTCTGCTTGAAAGATTCTCTCCCTTTGCTCCTCCTCTCCCCCTCCCCTGCCTGCTCAAGCACAAGCTCTCTCTCTCTCTCTCTCAAATAAAGATATCTTAAAAAAAATAATAAAGTCACCTCTGGTCAGAGTAGCTTATTGTTTTGCCAATATCCAGTTAGAGGTCGTGTTTAAAGCCCTTTGCTGTGAAGCTTCAAACATTGCTGATCTGTTTGAGGTTTGGGGAATGCTTTCAAGTCTATTGCACATCTTGCTCTGACTGGTCCTGAGCAAGTTCAGCCTAGAGATATATGTGCACTGGCTTTCCAAACCTGAGAGCTGATTCTCTTTACTAAACTTCTGGGTACTCTGCCATTTTATTTGCATGAGAGCTAACAACATCTTAGCCTTGAGGCTTATGAAAATGTGTTTTTTCTACTACCATAACCTTGAAAGAAGGATTATTCTTTTCATAATAAGGAAATTTTTTCCTTTTATTTATTTATTTATAATATCTGCCCCTTCATTGTGAATAAAGCGACACACTGAAGCTCAGCTATCTAAAGCTACATTCAGAATTCAGTAACTGATAATTCCAGAGCAGGTTGGTGGAAGGTTCTCTTGAGTGTGAGGCAATCTATCTAGCACAGTATGCCTGGCATAAACAGTTTTAATCTAAAAACAAAATTTGGGTTCCATAGCACCAGGTGGAACTCAACTCTCTTAGTGGATAAAAGCCTAGGCCTCAGCTTATATATTTAGCTAAGAAAGACAACTTAAGCATCTGAGAAAATGATTTCTTACTTTAATATCTAAAGGCCTATTTAGGAATGATTCCCTGTGGTCTTGACAGATATTTGATAAGAATAAGATATCCCTTCCCCCTACCTCAAGATTTCCAGCCCCTGCTGCACAAACCTTCTCCTAGTTATTCAAACACTAAAGTGTTACTATGAATGGATTTAGCAGATATAATTAAAATCCCTAATCAACGGGCTTTAAATTGAAGATATTATCCTAGGTAAGTTTGATCTAATCAAGCAAATCTTTTAAGATAAAGTGAAGTGGCAGGATTTCCTTTCCTTTTTTTTTTTAAAGGCTAAATGATATTCCATTATATGTATATACCAGATTTTCTTTATCTACTCATCAGCTGACAGACATTTAGGTCGTTTCCACATACTGGCTATTATGAATATTAATGCAGTGAGCATAAGAATGCAGATGTCTCTTCAAGATATTGATTTGAATTTTTGTGGACATACATCCAGAAATGAGATTGCTGGATCATATGTGAATACTATTTTTAATTTTTTTGAGGAACTTTCAAATGGTCTGTACCATTTTACATTTCCACTAATAGTTTGTAAGTATTTCAATTTCTCCACAAATACACCATCATTTGTTACCTTTTTATTTGTTTTATAATAACCATCCTAACAGATGTGAAATGATATCTCACTGTTGTTTTGATCTTCATTTACCTGAAGATTAGTAAGGTTTAGCACCTTTTCATATACATGTTGGCCATCTGTTTGTGCTTTATCTAGGAAAATGTCTATTGAGTCTTTTCCTCATTTTTTAATTCGTTGTTTTTGTTTGTTTGTTTTTATTTTGTTTTTTTGCTATTGAGTTGTAGGAGTTTCTTATATGTTTTTAAGCCCTTATCAGATATATGGTATGCAAATATTTTCTCCCTTTCTAGACATCCTTTTCCCTCTGTTGACTGTTTTCTTTGCAGCGCAGAAGCTTATTAGTGTAATGTAGTCTCATGTGTCTATTTTTCCTTTTGTTGCCTTTGCCTTTACCTTTGATGTCATATCTAAACAATCACTCCCTAGACCAATAACATGGAATCTTTTCTCCTTTTTTCTTTTAGGAGTTTTATAGTTTCAGATCTTATGTTTAAGTCTTTAATCTTTTATCCATTTTGAACTGGTTTTGTGTGGTAAAAGGGTCCAATTTCATTCTTTTGTTCATGTGGATATCCAGTTTCCTCAACACCATTCAACAAAGTGGATGAACCTCAAGGACATTATGCTAAGTGAAATAAGGCAGTCACAGAAGGATAAATACGGTATGGTGTCACATAAGTATCTAAAACAATCAAACTCAGAGAAACAGAGAACAGAATTTATAGGGACTAAAAGGAGCGAGAAATAGGGAGTTGCGATTCAACAGATGTCAAGTTTTAAGCTACTCAAGATGATTAAGTTATAGAGATATGCTGTATAACATTATGCTTGTAGTTAACAATAATGTATTATGCCGTTCAAAATTTGTCAAGAGGGTAGTGCTCATGTTAAATGTTCTTTCCATAATGATAAAGATTAGATAGATGATATGATCGATCGATAGATAGATAGATAAAGAGATCACGTGTGAGAGACATTCTCCTGTTGACCTAGAAAAAAGTGGAAGCTGCCATGAGTTTGGAAGCTACAAAGAAATGAATTCAGTCAACAAACTGAATGAGTTTGGAAGAGGTTCTCAAACTTCAGGTAAGAATGCAGCCCCAGCTAACACCTTGACTGCAAACCATTTGAGACTTGAACAGAAAATCTACCCATGGAAACTGTAAAATAGTAAATTTGTACCACTTTATGCTACTAAGATTGTGGAAATGTGTTACACAGCCACAGAAAACTAATCAATTTCCTTTCTCTATAATTGAATCCTTGTCTCGGCTGTGCCTGATTGCTAAAGGCAGTACTGTCTACCTGTATTTGCCAATGCTGCTGCTATAGTCCTAATGATTTAAAAATAATCAGTTGCCTGAATTAAAGTGTCTCACCTAAAAGAAAACTGCCACAAGCCTGTGAATGAAGCTTTCATAAAGTGTGTAACCTGGCAAGTTTGTAAACTCTTGTGGCCAGCCTTTACAAGAGGCTAGGTTCAAAGCAATCTCCCCAAGCTATATGGTAAAAAATCAACCACAAAACAGGATACACTAATTCAAGAAACACATAGGCCGCTGAATGTAATTAAGGTCAAAATCTACCACAGCTCCCACTTGCTAACCTAAACCACCATCAAGCCCAATCAGAAGATACCCAGATTTTGGGAAATACACAAACTTTGGGCCTTATAATACAATAAAACAACAACAAACAAATAAAAAACCGACTTGTACAATTCCTGAAGACTCAGTTATCAGTTTTAAACATGATTACTTTCACGTGTGTGAATGTACATATATGTATGTACATGTGTGTATATGTGTATATATGTATACATGTATATACATATATATATCAGTAAATTCATTGAAAAGGAAGTTAACTGCTATATGCATAACTGAGCAATAATTTCTAATATTGAGACCAGATACCTTATTAATGATTCCAGCAGAGTGTCCATTAGATTTTATTTTATTTATTTTTTTTGTGTGTCCATTAGATTTTAAACTGACCTCTGAAGAAACCCATTTTACTCAGCTTACATATAAAAAATAATTTGGCAGATGGATTCTTTGAACATCCCTGTAACATAAAAATGTACAGCTTGTTTCAAAGAAATAGTCCAACTTTTGTATACAAAGAATGCTATCTACATGTTATCAAACATCAGAAAAATTAAAATATATGAAGCATTTAAACTTCTCTTTCTAACCCTCTTTAGAAATGTGTGGTATCTTCTCTTCCTTGATAATCCTGACATTGTTATTTGGAGCACAAGCTAAGCTGCTATAATAAGAAGTCCCAAAATACAGAAACTTAAAGAAAATAAATGTTTATTATCCCTTTCATCAATCCTTATGTCTCCAGAGGTAAGGAGCCTGAGATTAGAAGGCACTTGTATAGTTCTGAACACATGACTTCCACCTTGAAGTCCACAGGTGGTGTTCTTACCAAGTACTTGTAGCCTGCACAGCAGGGAGTAAGAAGGTGGCACGTGAGTGCAAGTACATCTCTTTTTATGGGCATGACTACAAATAGCATTATTTCCAATTATGCCCTGTTGTCCAGAACTTAGTCACATGAGTACATCAACTGAAAGAAAGTGGGAATGTAGCTATAAATGACAACCATATGCCCAGCTAGAACTTGGGAGCTTTAATGTTAAAGAATAAGATAATGGGGCACCTGGTGGCTCAGTTGGTTAAGCATCTAACTCTTGATTTTGGCTAAGGTCATGATCTTAGGGTCATGAGATTGAGCCAGGCTGCCCTGCTCTGCAGGGAGTCTGCTTGAGATTCTCTTCCTCTCCTTCTGACCCTCCCCCTGCTTGTACTCTCTTTCTAAAATAAATAAATAAATCTTTTAAAAAAAATAATGGCTAGATATTGTTGGACTTCTAGTATTTGTCCTTAGTTCATTACCACATCTTACCACACAATAACCTATTGTGTTTACCTTTTCCTATTCTCAATGGCTATATTCCTAAATTAGTTTTCATTCTTTTCTCACCCCAAATCCAATTTACCATTACCTTAATGGTCAGGTCTAGTGTAAGTATTAGAAAATATTTTGATTAAGTTTAATTATAAAATGGGAAAATTTAATAGCATATTATACTTTCCAGGATATTTTCGTTTTATTATTTTTTTAAGATTTTATTTACTTATTTGGCAGAGAGAGACACAGCAAGAGAAGGAACACAAGCAGTGGAGTGGAAGAGGGAGAAGCAGCCTTCCCCCCAAGCAGGGAGCCCAATTCAGGACTCAATCCCAGGACCCTGGGACCATGGCCTGAGCCTAAGGCAGACACCTAACGACTGAGCCACTGGGGCACCCCAGATATTTTCATTTCAAACAAGAGGATACCCATTACCTTTATTTTACTGGAGCATACTGAAGATTCTAACACCAAACTTTGATCAAAACAAAGTTTGATAATATATGGACAAGATTTTTGTATACAAAAATCAGGGGCACCAATTAGGAAGATATGAATCAGTGATAAGGGGATTGAGTCCAGCTTCCCAACTCTATTCTTCCAATTATCATGAACAAGAACAGCACTTTTATGAACTGACAGATTCTATTTGTCATGAGTCTTGTTATTTCTTTGTTTTTAACTCTGGGACTGCATGTTCTTTTAGCATAAAACATCTTGTCTTGGAGATTAGCATCTATTCTTTGTGAGTAATAGAGTTAAGGGCAAAAAATATAATTGCTATATAAAAAGCATTATATAAAAAGTAATTGTTTTGGACTGTTAGGAACACATTAGTGCTTTTCCAACAACACAATTCCACTTCCAGGATATAAACTTAACATTCCAATACTGAAAATACAATACTGAATCCACCAAGGTATACAGGCGGAGAATTATTTATATATTCATTTTTTTTACTTATGTGTAAATGAAGTTTATCCAACTTGGAGCTTACTTCTACAACAAGCTTTACCTTAAGTTATTTTTAAATAACCTAAAAATGAAGTGACTAGGTAGCAGCAATTACTATGTAACTAAGAAAAAATACTGTAAATGGCTGCATGAATCATGGCCACATTACCAATAAGGACTCCATTAGCTCAGGTGGTTTCCATAGCATCAAAAACACACTTGTGTATCATGATTTGTTATGAGGTAAGTAATTATTTGCTAATTTTAAAAAAGTGCCAGAATATGTAAACCATTTATTATTTTAAAAATAGAGCATGAAGTTTGAAACTTCTGGTCTTCATAAAAAAACTATAAAGATAAAAAAATTACAAGTCACACACTGAACGAAAATACTTATATATCTGGTAAAGAATTTATATCTATTAATATATAAAGAAACCTCAGGCCTTAGAATTATGAAACCAAAACCCCCAAATTAAAAAAAAATAGGCAAAAGACATTAACAGACATATTACCAAGGATACACAGATCTGTAGCTTACACATACACAAAGCATTCAGCATCATGAGTCTGTTAAAGAAATGTAAGCTAACCACAATGATATACCACTATACCTATTAGAATGGCTAACATTAAAATTATTGACTATAATGCTGATGAAGATATAGAGGACCTGGAACTCTTATACACAGTGAATCGGAATGTAAAACATTATAACTATTTTGGAAAAGAGTTTAGTAATTTCTTAAAAGGTCAGATACCTACCATATGATCCAATCATTCCTAGGTATTTATCCAAAGTATTTGAAAGCACATGTCCATACAAGTTATATACATACATGTTCACAGTAGCTTTATTTTGTAATGGTCAAATACTTGAAACAAATAAATGTGCACCAGCATGGAAATGGATTAAGAAACTGGTATATTAGGGTGCCTGGGTGGCTCAGTGGGTTAAAGCCTCTGCCTTCGGCTCGGGTCATGATCCCGGGGTCCTGGGATCAAGCCCCGCATCAGGCTCTCTGCTAAGTGGGGAGCCTGTTTCCTCCTCTCTCTCTGCCTGCCTCTCTGCCTACCTGTGATCTCTCTCTGTCTAGTAAATAAATAAAATCTTAAAAAAAAAAAAAGAAACTGGTATATTTATGCAGTGAAATACAACCTAGCAATAAAAAGTAATGACCTATTTATACACTACAACAGGATGGATGTATGAAATAATTACACAGGACAAAAAGCCAAATCCTCACTTTCCCCCAAAGAGTATCTTCTCATTCCCTGATTTCATTTGTTTAAAATTTTAGAAAATTCAAACTTATCTCTAGTGATAGTAACCAGAACCAGATCAGCATTAGCTTGAGTATTGAAATATATGAAGAAGCAAAAAAGAGGAATTTCAGAGAAGCACAAGGAAATCATTGGAATTGTTAGACATCTTCATCATATTGTGATAATCTTTCAGATGTATACATATGCCAACACATTAAATTGTACGCCTTACACATATGCAGTTTTTTGTATAAAACTGAATTCAATTCAGGTATATCACCTGAATGAAGACGTTTAAGTAAATGAACAAGAGAAGATTCAATAGTTTCAATGAATTTTAAAATAACTGACAGAGAAGGGGAGAAAGTTACCATTTGGACATGGAGTAGCTCAAAATCACATGCGCTTCTTTAAGTATGTGTTATAAATGTGACTGTCATCTGTCATTTTTGCCTCAGTGGAAAAAAACCAAAATCTCTGTTTCAGGCTGTGTTTAAACTTGAGGCCATACAGAGGATAAAACATGGTCCCTGTGCTATAAAACTCTTAAAAGGAATTGCAGGCGATGCAACTTTTCTCATTCTACGTTTCGATTAAACTATGACTTCCTCAAGGAAGACAGTATTCTAGATTCATAAAATATTAGAGAAGAAAGCAATTTACGTTCATGTAGTCAAGCCTAACTATTTTCAGAAGATGGAACTGAACTAGCAAAATTAGCACACAGAAATATATTGGTATTGTTGGGACTAAAATCTGCCTCTTCAACTCCCTGCCCAGAGTTTTCTCCATTACATCATTACATCACTTCCCTTTTACTGAACACTATATCCTGAGTATTGCCAGTGATTGATAAGTTTGCTTACGAACTGATGATCCCAATTTTGACAATTAGGAAGAGTCCCTTCACAGTTAATTGTATTCAGAATGTTGAGGTACAAAGAGTTCACAAGAATAAGAAATAGTGGAAAAATCGGAATCTTCTTGCTTATTCCTCTTTTCCTCTTCCTTTAAGATTAGCTATATTTACAAATAAGTGTTCTAAGAGTATTAAGAACCAATTCTCTACAAACAATAAAAAAAATTAGTTGGGACTGTGGTAGGAAAAATCCAGAAAGAACTGCTAAAATGTCAATTTATGAATTAAGACTATTAGTAGAGATTAAATCAGTCTGGTGAACAGGCAGAGGGAGACCTTTGAGAAACTCCATGCTATTTATAGTAAAGGCTCTGACGCCTTGCTGTCCATTTATATTAGGTAACGAAATTACTACTGCAACAGAAGCACTTTGTAGGATCTATGGCACTTGGCAGGAAAAGAGAATTGATTCCAAGCCAAAGAAATGACAGCACAGTATAGCTGCTGCTGACTTGAAGGAATTAAAAAAAGAAGAAGAATGGATAATAATAGATGCATATGGGCAGTGAGGAGAAGTGTAATCAGCTCAGATTAATTATAAGCCCAATACATGCACAAGAGACAAATTTTGAAGGAGACCAAGATAAAAGGGGACAGGCATTTAAGGTGGCTGTAGGGAACTGAGATATTCAGGCAAAAAAGAAGACTACATTCTCATCAGCTAGGACAAAAGACCTGTCACAAAAGGAATGTCATGAACGACTCTGTAAGCAGGAAGAAGTAATCACAGGCCCTGGCACATGGAGACATATTTAACCTGCCCAAAGGAGTTATTCATAGTTCTCCCTGTCATTAGGTGATGTTCATTTTTCTTAGGTCACTTTGGGAAATGTATCATGGTGAGCAGGCGCACTGATGACTTATTAAGAAAACAAATGCTAGAAAATATTAATAAAAACATAGGCCACAAACTTTAATTTCTGATTGAATCACACTATCATATCCCAAGGTCACACATTCAATAAATTCACCCTCATAGATCATAGTCCATAGCTACGTATGTGAAGAAAACAAAACCAACAAAACTTCCTTGTCCAAAACAGATACCTCAAAATCCATGAACTTTGATCATATAAGAGGTATTTCCAGTATTCCCTCATTTATAGTATGACTCCTGACTTAGATTTTATTTCAGTAAGAGTGTGTTCTCCAACAGCAGATATATAATAGCAAGTTCAGGGAGGAGGGCTGTTATAAATAGGTTAACAGCAGGAAAATGTATGTAAAACCATGTGAACTAAGTGGAATCCATAAGTTATAATAAATAAAATAGATCAATCTTAATAATCAGAAGTCAACTAATGTATAAACATACATTTCTACACTTCAACCATGATGTCAACACATTCTATGATAGAAGATGGTGTATGTTCAAAATGATGATTCATAATCATTGAAAGAATGAAAAATAATATTCAGTGCACTCCACAACAAATACGAAAGTAAAAATTATAGTATAGAAATGTCTCTATGCAAAATTTTTAAAATGAAAAAAATTTTGCTTTGAGTATAGAAATTATTGGGAGAATTCCCTTATGTGAAACACTTTATTAATCATGAGACATTTTCTAGACAGACCACAGTAAACTCACTGATGAAGAAAACAAATAGATATTTGTCATATCTCTTTTGCTTGGAAGTGAGAGAAATCCAACTAAAATGATTAAGGAATTTTTCAACTCATGAGCTGATAGCCTAGTGGTATGTCTGTGTTCAAATATAGATGGATAGAGGTACATAAAGTTGCCAGGAATCTACTGTTCTTAATTTCTTGATGCAATTTCTTTTTTTTTTTAAAGATTTTATTTATTTATTTGACAGATAGAGATCACAAGTAGGCAGAGAGGCAGGCAGAGAGAGAGAGGAGGAAGCAGGCTCCCTGCTGAGCAGAGAGCCTGATGTGGGACTCGATCCCAGGACCCTGGGACCATGACCTGAGCCAAAGGCAGAGGCTTTAACCCACTGAGCCACCCAGGCGCCCCAATGCAATTTTCTCTTTGTGTGTGTTTTTTAAACTTTTGATTTTAATACAGTCTTAGACACATAGAAAATTTGGAAGAATATTACAAAGAGTTCACAATACTCATTCTTCAGTTTCTCCTAATGTTAACAATTTAGGTAAGCATAATACAATTTTCAAAACCAGGAAATTAGCATTGGTACAATATTATCAAATAAACTAAAGACCTTTAAATTTCAACAGATTTTTATTCCCCTAAAATCTTTCTTTCTGTTCTATGATTAAATCCAGACTTCCATATTGCATTAGATGTTCTGTTTCTTCAATCATTTCCTATTTGTGACAATTCCACAGTCTTCCTTTGTCTTTCATTATCTTGAAACTTTTGATGAATAGTGATCACTTATTCTGTAGCTGTGCCTCAATCTGAATTTGTCTGACATCTCTTCTTGACTGGTAACTAGGTTAAGTTTATGCAATTTTGGCAAGAAACCACAAAATATTGATTTTTCCCCCTCTTTCAGTATATAATACTGAGGGAACATAATGCCAACACATCTTATTTCTGATGATGTCGACCTTGATTGCTTGGTTAAATTTTCTCTGCCAGATTTCTTCATTGTAAAGTTAACATTTCTCCCTTTATAATTGATAAAAAACTTGGAAGAAACATTTTGAGACTATGTTAATACCTTGTTTCTCCTCAAACTTTCACCCAATGATTTTAGCATTCATCAGTGGACATTGTTTGGAACAATTATTCTGTGATGTTTGCCTTGGCACTGTTTCATCTCATTAGCTTCAGTCCCAAAGGGATGCTAATAAAGGAATAGTGACTACAAGTAGCTCTAGTCTTAAATCCAGCCACTTCAGCAATCCCAATGAAAGGAGCGCATACCTCTTTCCCCACTTGCAAAAGAACGCCTACTGCCACTAATTGTTTCCTTTGTTTCAGTCATGTATTGATTGCTGAATTGATTCCAGCAGGGATAGAGAAAGGGAAGGCCACTGTCATAGATGGGCCATGGCTTATGTTCCCACTTCTGGAGTTGGAGGATGGGTTGTCCCAATGTAACCACAAGAACTGAGAATGGAGGGGAGGCGATTTCCCAAGGAAAAAAACATGAAGTTCTTACCCAATGAGACAACAGATGCTGCACAGGCTAAATCAACAGATATCCAAAACACTAAGACATAACGAATTATTCCTGGTGTGTTTTGAGATCCAAGTTTGAGAAAAACAATTGTTAAACCTATCAATACTTAAAAATACAAGCATTTCAATCTACCTTATTTATCACAACGTGGAAGACTGCAAGTTCTTGGTTATTGTTGCAGTGTTTCCTGGCCCTTATAGTCGCTATAATTTAAGATTTCCTTCTCCTCTGTCCTTGATGTAAACAGAAAAAACAACCATAATTGCCTCTATAATTAAAATAGGCTACTTGATATAGTATATGACACATAGACATAGACAACTGCTCAAAATATTGTTGTTATTATGATAATTACTACTATTAAAACATTCCCCTAGACACATATTTACAGAAAGCCTGTTATATATAAGCTACTACTAGATTATAGGAATTCAGTGATGAAAAAGAAAAGGTTCTGGTTTTAAGGAGCACAGAAACTAGTGTGGAGGATAAAATATGTGTGAAACTCTAATACCTCAGGCAGAACATAACAAGTTTTTAAAATAGATACATAAGTGCTATGCATATAATACATATTTATGTGTTTTATATATTAAGTCCCTACTTAATCTCTTCTTCAGGCAACACAGAAACAGAAAACAAGGAACCACATTTTCATCCAGCCTTTTCTTAAAAGATTAGGCTCTCCATATACACTTAACCTTTTGGATATAAACTGGATTTCACATTAACCAGCAACTGAACAGAGTGAAGAACAATTGACTTCATTGTCATTAATATCTTAGTTAAAAAGACTTAAAATAAAGATCACAACAAATAATCTAGTCAGAATGTTATTTTTTAATATTTAATACCATAGTTCCTTTATGCACAACAATAGACCTTTTCTCTGCATTTTTTTCTATACATGAAAAAAATCAGATTATTGGGTTTCTTTTTCACAAAAGGCTTTGTAATTTGGAAGTTGCTTTTGAATTAAATGACCAGAATGTTGCTAAGCAACGGTGCAAAACAATTCTTAAATATGAAGACATGTCTAAAATATGAGCATGTAAAGTCTCTAGCAATATGTCTGACATTTTTGCATATTAAGTCCATATTATTTTCAAAATAGATATTTTCAGTGTTCTCTTTCAAAAATGAATTATACCTATGTGCGTATGTATTCAAAAAAAGTGCATGGATGGAGTATGAAGTATAAAGCAAAATCTCAATCCAATTGGGTTAATTTTAAATAATTTTTCACTTCTTAATTGGCCCTGTTTGCCTGCCAAGACACAGAATTTTTCGGAATACTTTTGTGTTTTTTGTTATACCTCTTGAAGCACTTCTACACAGACAATGATTCAGATGTTCCAGATCAATGCACTCTGCCCTGGAAATAGAGCATTTTACAGATACTATTTCTGGGAAAATACCAAGACAAGAAGGTATTGCCTTATCAAGTCTGACTTGATAACATGTATTCCAATTGAGAAATTATTACACAATTAATATAATTTCATTATGAGAGCACAACACTAAAAATCCAGCAAATTCATTACTTAATTGTAAATGTAGATTTTCACTAACACTACAAAGGCCAAGAATAAACTTGTTACTTTTTTTTTTTAAAGATTTTATTTATTTGACACAGAGAAAGAGTAAGAAGGAGAGGGAGAAACAGGCTCCCCGCTGAGCAGAGAGCCCGATGCCCTAGCCCTCTAGTGAAGGACCCAGGGATTATGACCCAGGCTGAAGGCAGATGCTTAACTGACTGAGCCACTCGAGTGCCTCTGTCCTAGTACTTCTTAACCAAAAAGAGAAAACTCACTTTCCATATAAAGTTAGGAGTGGTAACTTTGGTCCTCTGAAGCAGAGGAAGGGGACCTTAAATTCTTTTCCTATGAAAATACTGCTTTACTTTTACAGAGATCACTTTACCCTAGGATTAATTCCGTAACTAAGGAAGCCATCCTTCTGTGAGGCGTTGTTGCCCACAAACCTCAAGACGCCCCCTACAGTCCTAACTACAGAATGGCAAGCTCTCAGATAAATAAGTGAACCATTTCTGCCTCATTCGCTAAGAACATTTCATTCACAAAAAGTCATCCAGACAAGGCCAGAACAAGGACTTCCCTCAGAAAGGAAATGCCTTTGACTAATTGTCTTGCGAAGCTACTTTTTTATAAAAGTTAAATCCTATGGAAGCTAGTATCAGGAAGAAAAAAAAAAGACAGGAATTTTTATGGTTTTATTTTTTTTTTTCTCTAAAGGGTAAGTGTATGGAAACAAAGAAAGAATTTCCAGAGTGAGTCAGAGACGGTGTGTGGCAGGAACATCTGTAAGAAGTATCCAGGAGAAACTATTTAGTTCCTAATTATTTCTGTTGCTTCAATGTACAGCCTTTCTTCTCTCAACTCCTGCACTGTGCTTCCCAATCAGTATTTAATGGAACTACCTTAGTTATGAGCAATTTTTTGTAGACTACTTTTCTTGATATGTTATGAATAGGACAAATTACTTCAGTTGTTTTGGGGTGAAACAGCATGTACAAAAGCATAAGCCCAAAGACAGAGGAACCATAATCACAGAAGCTCCAGTAAATCCACACAATGTTAGGGAAAGGGCTTAGGTTTCCATAGGCTATGTTTGGAGGTTGGAACCTGTCTTAAGTTACTTTACAAGATCAGGAGACTCCATACAGAAGATATCTGGCTTATTGCTGTAATAATATAAACGAGTTTGGTATCCTGGGCTATTTCATCTGCTGAGTTTGTTGAACTGCCATTCTAGAAAATTATGTCTAACAAATATAAGTTGTCACATATAAAACTCAGGCAGTCTTATGTGTGCTGTAGGAGTGTTTTATGCTTCCCGCATCTTTGAGATGTGAATCACTCCTGTTTGAATCAAATAAAACCAATCAGAACTCTAATTTCATAATTACATAATTCTCTAATTATATTAAGGTCACATATTATTGTATTTTGCAGCACCAATTTTGGTACTAGTTAATAGGGTACTTTATACAAATATGAACCAATTAAAACAGTGTTTAGTGACTAAAAATAAAATAGTAAGATTAGACCCATGGCAAAAAAAATCAACAAACAAGAAAGAATAGGACACTGATTTACATTATTCAAAAAGACAAAAGCATCTCACTTTTGAATAGAAAAGCTTGTCCTAGTCATACATTTCCTAACACTGGGTATTCCTTCACTTTTACTCTTTCCAGATTCACATATTTCCTCATCCAGAAAGCAGTATGATACAGCAAAGATTAGTTATATTCATAAAGTTTTTGCTAATGGAATCACACTCCAAATTGAAGACAAATTGTAAGGAGGAATAATTAACTGAAATGTCTCGTCAGAGTACTAAGGGAGTACTCACACTTTCATAGATTACACATCTTTAGCTATGTAGTCTAGCAACCAAATCATGTGAGGAAAGACGTGGCAATTTTTAGTATTCCAGCAAATATGACTAATTATGAAGTAAATTTACCACCACATCTCAGGGTATATTTTTTTTAAATGAGTTTAGTGTAAACTGTATGTTTTCATAAAGCAGTATCTTCTGCTTGGCTCAATCCTACAAATTTACTGTGACTCTTGGAAACATCTTCAAATACAATGTGTTCCGAGGTAACTGTAACAAAAGAATTATGTGCATTTAATTTTATAGAGAGCTGTAAAATTGCTCCAGTGATACTGTCCTTGAGTTTGATGATATGAAAAATAATGCATGTTCTTACTTGGACATATTTATTGGATATAGCCAGAGGTCTTGGGAATAAACTTTTGTATAGCTATATTAAATCTATTTAGGGAAAGAGAAGATATTTCCCCATGAGAACTAGCAATTTAATACAGAACAGTAGTTTAGCAGAAACCCTAGAATGTGTATAGTGTAAAACAAGGAACTGGATGATGTAGGGAGAAATATAAGGGTTGGGGCGCCTGGGTGGCTCAGTGGGTTAAAGCCTCTGCCTTCAGCTCGGGTCATGATCCCAGGGTCCTGGGATTGAGCATCGGGCTCTCTGCTAAGCAGGGAACCTGCTTCCTCCTCTCTCTCTGCCTACTTGTGATCTCCGTCTGTCAAATAAATAAATAAAATCTTTAAAAAGAAAAAAAGAGAAATATAAGGGTCATACCCAACAATGAACACCTAGATACACACATATGTGCACACACAGGCACACATACACATGCCCACACACACTACACACTTAATATAGTACATGACAGTGCAAAAATAATAATGACAACTTAAAAGATCAAAATATCTTTGGTAAGTGATGAACAAAAGAATTTCATCACTGGGAATTATGTATTACTTTATAAATATCTTCTCACATTAGAATGCATTCTAGAACTGGTCTATAATATATAACTTAAAAGAATAATAATATAAAACAATTAGAAAGTTTACTCAGGGGCACCTGAGTAGCTCAGTCGTTAAAGCATCTGCCTTCTGTCAGGTCACGATCCCAGGGTCCTGGAATCGAGCCCAGCATCAGGCTCCCTGCCCAGCAAGAAGCCTGTTTCTCCCTCTCCTACTCCCCCTGCTTGTGTTCCCTCTCTAGCTGTAAATAAATAAATTAATAAATATGAAAGAAAGAAACAAAGAAACAAAGAAAGAAAGTTAGTTTTACCCAGGTCCCATTTCTGTAGGCCACAAATTTGGTTTGAACTAGATTTGCCTCATGCACTGGGTTTCCTTTGTTTGCTTTTAATGTTTGTATTTCCAGCTCACTATACACAATATGACAATGCTCATCCTTGCTTACCCTATTAGTAAGATTTATCTTTACAATGTGTATCAACTGAATAAAATGACAGATACTCTGGGCAGCATTTCCTCTCGTTATGCTATTCTTCTTGACTGTGCAGATGCTAATGGAATTAAAGCAGATACACAGGCAGCATTGAAAGATGTAACAAATATTTGACCTTGACACCTTCAGTGAAGCTCTGACAAAGAAACCCATTATTCTATAATCTCCTTAAGGGTAGAATTAACATCTGTGTTTTTCATTGTTTTACCCTCACGACATACTAAAATAAATACATAGTAGGTGCAAAATAAAATTTGTTGGTTTAGGAATTTGTCTGCAAGTAGAAAGACATCAACTCCAAAAAAGTAGAAAATCATTTTTTTAATGTATCTGTTTTGAGATTTAAAAAACATCAGATTCACATTTATTCATACTAAACGTTTAATAAATGAACCATGAAAGATATTCAAGACAATTTTAGTTTCTAATTTTGGCAATCTCAACAAAATGCCTTTTGGAACTGAAGGTGAAAGATACCTTCTTGCAGAAATAACTTATCAGTTGGGTTTCCCACCCTTTAATAGACACTCTAATGGCTGAGATATTATATTACCCATCTTTTCCCTAGAACTGTTAACCTAAATATTCAGGTGTGCAATAAGAATTTGAGTGCTTTTTATTAGAATTTTATACTTCACTCATATTTAAGACAATTTCAATTTCTCCAGAGTTGTCTGACTAATGAATAATAAGGGAATATGTGTGGAAACCTTGAAAATGTTCCACTGTCTCAGATCTGCTGAGAAGAGTATAATGGACCCACAAACCCAGATGCTGCATGTCTAAATTTCCATCCTGTCTGTAACCTATTATTCTGCTCAGCTGCAGTAACACAATACTGATGACTGAGAAGCTTAAACAACATACATTTATTTTCTCACGATTCAGGAGGATGGAAGTCCGAGATCAAGGTTCCAACGTGGTTTATTTCTGGTGAGGCCTTACTTGCCTTGAGGCTTGCAGTGAGGGCTTGCAGACATCACCTACTTGCTGTGTCCTCACATGGTCTTTTTTTCTGGGTATGCATGGAGAGAGAAAGAGAGCAAGTGAGCTCTGGTGTCCTCTGCTCGTAAGGACTCCAGTTCTTTTGGATTAGGGTCTCACCCTGATGAACTCACTTAACCTTAATTACTTCTTTATAGGCCCTATCTCCAAATACAATCATGATGAGGAATAAGGCTTTAACATATAAGTTTTGGTTGTTCACAATTCAGTCCATAACAGCATAAGACCCCCCAGTGTGTGCTATGTTTCAAGAGACCAACTGGTCACTTGGAAGACCAACCACTCAGGCTCTTTCCATGCTGATACGGGCTGTGGTTCATTCCTATGGGGACAAATACTTACTCAGGATATGGGTTTCTTTCCTGCCTTCTGAGACTCAGTTACCAACCACTATCCTGAGGCTTATAGAATGCCTGATCTATAGACATTGAATCCCTACATCACAGCATCCAATAAGCAGACCTACTTCACAAAAGGAGTAATGGGAATGGGCCCAGGACTACAGGATTCACTAGTTATACCAGACATCTCATCATCTAAAATAGCCAGCCTTACAGAGCAATGGAATGGCCTTCTAGAGGCACAGCTGAAGCTCTAGCTTTGAGGCAATACTCAAAAAAGATGGGATGATATCCTTCCTGTTATTATGTGTGGAGGTCAGAAAACTCTATTATGATGCTGTGTCCCCAGTGGAAAGATTACATGGCTCTTGGAACTCAGAAGTGGAAGCACTGAGTGTCCTTACCATCACTCATACCATCACTCCTCAAGTGGAGTGGAGAATTTTCATTCTTGTCTAAATCAACTCTGGGATCTCTAGGGTTGTATGTTGTGGTCCACAAAAGGGGCATATCCTGCCAGGGGACACAGCTAGGGTCTCAATGAACTACAAGTCTGCTACCAGACAATTTTGAATTTCTTATATTTAGAACCCAGCAGGTAAAAAGAGAAAAGTCACTATAGTGGCAGAGATGCCTGACCATGATCATCAGGAGGAAACAGGGATGCTTTTATGCAATGAAAGCAGGGAGAACACACATGGAGCCCAAATGATTCATTTGGTGCCCGTGGTATTCCCTGACCCCCCCATAACTGTGAAGAAGAACATACAGTGACTTTTGCCTGGGGAGGATATAATTAACAAGAGGTCAGATTCCTCAGAAATGCAGGTTTGAGGCACAAAATTAGGCAAGCCCTTAAGACCTAATGAGGTAATAGCTAAAGGTGAGGAATGTTTAGAATGGATGGTAGGGAAGGGAGAAGATCAGATGTAGGACATGTTCATACTACTAACCTCCCCCTTTTATATTTCTCCACGGGTTGAGAGACCCACAAGAACCATGAGGAGCTGCTCCTGGAATGTGCATGGAGAAACAGATGTGTGCCACATAACGGGTAGATCTTGGTGACCTTGGTAATGAGCCACACAGAATATAACTGATGGACAGCCCACCGGTTATGTCTCTGATCAGCCATTGCACTGAAACTTTTAGAATTGCCCTTTAGCTTGAAATTCTTCATATCCCATTCTTTTAACTCCTTGTGCTCCTTTAATAGGATCAGACCTGCATCAAGATGGAAAGATTCTCTCAATCTTCTCTGGCTCTCTCCCCGTAACCCAGCACAGGCATTTCCCTCTATAAATCTCTTGTATGTCTAGTCCCATCTTGGCAGCCATGTGTAAGGAAACCTGAAACAACACATAAGGATATGTAGATATAAAATATCTAATTTTAAAGGGAAGACATCATAGTAGACTGGAAGAAAAGGAATAATTATTGATAATTTAGAGATTGTGGGGGATTTTTATATTTCTCTAAGTAACATTTTTATTTTTTACAAAATTATCTAGAGTGAGGAAATATTTTTGTAATCAAAAAAAGCAAACAAAATTGAAATGCTCAGAGAAGGATTGAATGGCATATCTAAAGGCAGTATGGGCAAGAGATTCCTGGGTAGAGAGGGAGGAAGATCCTAGGAGACAACTTCACAGCCAAAGACTTCATAGTCTGCTGAGACTGTGATCCGGGCAAACAGCAAGTAGAGCAGTGTCCACTAAATCTGCTGAGAGCAAAAGAAAATGTTCTTCCCTCTCCCTTCTGAAAGCCACAAAGGCCGTTTATCAGATTACCTGAATTCAAAACCGAGGTACACACTGTCTCTGAGCTCCTGGCCCCAGTCTTCTCATCTGTAAAATGGTACTGATCACAGCACTGCCACAGAAGTTTGCTTTAGGATTACATGAGATAATCCATCAATGTGCTTAGAAAAGTGCCTAGCACATGATATAAACTCAATTAATATTATTTTTTCATCATGGTTTTTCACAACTATCTCTCATGAACTTTGAATAAAATATGAGGGTAAGTCATAAAATAGTTTTTATCATCAGATTTATAGTAAAACAGGAATAAAGACTAAATAATGTGGAGTTTGGAAGGCAATTTCATTCTAAGGATTTTCTAATTTATATGACCATATTGTGCAACTCTGGGTTTCAGGGTTTTGAAACTAATTTTAAAATAATGCAGACAAGCAAAATATATATACTTTTCAATTAAGAGGTTCAAGTAGAAAGTATACAGTGTTTTCAAGTGAAACCATTGAAATATGCCAAATTGAAAAGTGAATCTTACAGAATGCCCTATTGGCCATTCATTTGCGCCTCCTAAAACCAGTGGATTTATTTCAAAGAAACAAGTTTTGCATAAAAAACAAGACAAAACAAAACACTGTCACCGAGTGAAGAAAATGTCAACATTTCCAGGAAGTCTGTCTACCAACTCAGTAAAGCACACCTGAGGTTAATACCCAGCATATTGCTGTTGTATTTCATTTTTATTACATTCATTAAAATAATAAGAAAAAATATTGATTGAGAACCTACTGGGCACCAGGTTCTGTCATAGAAACAGGAGATAAGGCATTCAACGTGACAGACTGGCTTACTCCCTCAATGAGCTTACATTCAACCAATGAAAACCAAACAGTAAATAAGTAAACTAGTAAATAAACTAATTCATATAACCCGTATGAATTAAATAAAAGAATGATGAGATGAGATGATTGGGTGGGGACACAGGGAAGGAGTCTGTTTTAGATATTAGAGACTATTGCTCATGAAAGGACTCTCTCTTAAGAGATGTACTGAAGCCAAACTGGAATAAAGAGAAAGAGTCAAACATTTGAAGATTCTGGGGAAATCTTCATGAAAATGGAGAAGGAAGTGCAAACACTTGGGAGGGCGCTAATATTGCTTATTAAAAGTATAAAAGGAAAATTGGGCCATGAGAATGAAAGGGAAAATGGTAGGAGGTGAAGACAGAGCAGTTAGTCAGACATCAGACTGGGGGAAAATTATATCATGATACAAAGTTTAGATTCATTCTGAACTCGGTGGGAAGTTTTTGAAGGGTCCTAGGCAATAGAGATGCAAGATCTACCATTTTGAAAAAGTAAATTTCCCCATGAAAATTTAACCCATAATCAGTCTGATTAGATGTAAGTTCCATGAATGGTATTTTAAATTCTAATACATGAAACAGCAAGAATAAACTCATCCATATCACAATGAAACAACATAGAGATTTCAGAGAAAAGATTGGAGAAATCAACAATCATTACATTGATATGCAAAAAAAAAACCCCAATTGTAAAGAGAATGTCAACTAAATTAGATGTCTGAGTTTCTTACGAGAAGTGAATGATCTAAGAAAGAGTTTAAGTATCACAAGTTTAATGAAACCTTGACCTGCTCATGTTGTCCTTCTCTTTACCTCTATCTGTACGGAAGAACAGTAAATTGTTCTCTACTTTAGAGATGCTTAGGTTTGGAAGGTCAAATTATTTCTTCAAGAAGCCACATCTCACGGGACTATTCTGAGTCTGGTAAGAAGCAGAGATTGAAGAATGTCAGCATCCGCGGCCATACTTAACAAGTTTTCCACTGGTAGACACAACCTAATTCCACTCCATGCATTTGTACTGCAATGTGCTTTCAATAAATGTCACCATGTAGTCAGGAAACAACTCTAAAATTAATCCCATCTGTGGTAATATGTCTTTGGATTGGACAGGATAAAGACTCCCATGAAATTTTACATGATATTTGAGTATCAGATGTGACCATTCAATATAATTAGGAACTTGTTAGTTGGAGGACTGTTGACGTGTGTGTAATTTATTTACATCTTTTGGTCCATAAAGTAGTTTTAAGAAGATATATGATGAAAGACATATGTCATACAGCTAGGTAAGATTAAATTCTAAAATGAGAAGAAAAATGAGACAAAGAGAAAAAGGGTGGGGAAATAAAATGGAGTTGGCATGAGCTTAACACAAAATAAATACCATTAACCTTTTTTGGGGGTTCACAGATTGGCTCCAGGCTTTTCAGAAGAATGGCATTTATTCAGTCACATTCTCAGAACCTTAAGATAAAAACAAGTAGTTTCTCAAGGAAAGCTATAACTTTCTGGTTCTGAGATCAGAGAAAAATGTAACTTGTGGACTCTCCTAAAAGACCCTCTATAATGACTGAATGATATCCTCAATAACATTCTTGAAGTTAATGTAAGCTTCATGGCATTGTTTTTATAAGAAAATGGATGAATAAGTCTTCCATATCTACACATGCAACAACATTTCTTATTTCTTATTTTAAAGTGCTTCTAGCATTGAGAATAAACAATTAAACAGCTTAGATTGGGGTTGCAAAAGGTTGAAAATAATGTCCTTCAACAGGACCCAAGCTCTCTAAATGCTCTTTGCTCAGATGGACACTTAAAGAAAGGTGGGATGGTGTAATCATATTTTTTGAATCTGACTAATTCTATGGGAGGAATGGCTGGGATGTGAGGGGTGTGCAGGAGAAAAAATTTACCTCCCTAAATTTCTATTATTGGTGGATGAGAAAGAATGGTTCTGAAACAGCACAGAAAAATGCCGAAAGGGTGCTTGGGACCAAGCATATTTCTCTTACAGAAGAGGCTCTGAATCAGGGGGAAAAAAAAAAAAAAACCCAGAAAAGAAGAATATAAATTTTCATATATATTTTCTGGGTCAAGGATGCTTTCAAGATTCAGATGAAACTATGTACCTCTCATTGGGAAAAAGCACTCACATTCAAATGTAGCAAACAGCTTTCGCCCACCCAAATTTTAGAAAAATTTTGATGGTAGCATGCTATAGCAAGAGGAAGAAATTCCCTGGAATTTTTATTTTCTTGGTTTGTCAATCTTCAAAATAAGAAGTGAACTGCCAAGTTACAGGTGCATACATATGGAACATATTTTGTCTAAAGATAGGAGTGTAATAGTGTGAAAGTGTCTACTAGTTTGAATTGAAATGGTGACAAAGGTGACAACAGATCTGGGAAGGATATTGACAAGAGCTAAAGGAAACTCAAAATGTGTATCAATGGTAACAAGTAAAGAAGGATTAGAGGGATCCTTGGCAGTGACCATGACACAATGGGGCAGAATTTGCCTCAACAGCGTATCTTAAGCTTTTGTCTTTGCCATGCCAGGAATTCAAGTACTAGAAGGCACAGGGAAGAAAGGGTAGGTGATCTTACATTTGAGAATGCAGAATGAAGTAGCTGCGGTATGTAACAGAGAGGAGGCTGAGAAGAATGACTGAGCTAGTTGAATGGAGGGGCATAAACTCTTAAGTCAAAATCAATTTGTTGATGCCTTCTATTATGCTAGCCCAAAAGGTTTTTTAAAATTAATTTTCAGTATATAAAATCCATGTATCATATAATTATCTACATTTCTGGCTTCTCACAAACAAAACAAACCCAGAAGATCTGGCAATGCTAGACTCCAATTTTTGCATGCAACAATCATTCCCTCATAGCACCAAATGCTGTTGTTTTCCCGACACTGAGACCAAATTATAGTCAAGCTTGAGCAGTGCTTTATTCCAGTAGCCAGTCTGCCTACTTTGTTCATTTATATTACCTGACTCATCCTTATAGTTACCTGAGTTTGTAACCTACCCTCCTCTACCTCCTAAACTAATATGCTGTATTTTATTCACCTGATTTGGCAGTAGGAGGATGCACCTTGCAGACTTCCAGTTCTAGGGAGCTTAACTGACCAAAGGCATTGGCTGCTACACTTTGAACCCACCACCACATTTTTCACCAAGGCCAGATTTCTCACTGGCTGCTCCCTGAATACACATGGAACCTAAAATAGGCTCCAAGACTCTCTGAAGATTTTGCTGAAACTTTTAAGATTGCAGGACAGACTAGGATGCTTCCATCCAAACTTTCTTTAGTAAGGGTCAGACTTGTCCCCCACCCCAGGTTTCTCCAGTTCCCTTATGTTTTCTCTCACAGAGGCATCTTCTCTAATAAAGTCCTTGCCTAATTAAGCCCATCTTCTTGTTAGATATAGACCAACAGAAGTGGTAGCAAAAGTAATCTGAGAAAGTAGGCAGTAAGATGTGGATTTGGGACTGGCTCACCACTACCCCAAAGGTAAAGATTCTGGTTGATAAATGAGGCACAGATAGTCCCTGGTATAAAGTGGTGGTGTAATTGCTGACAATTTTTCCTATAGTGATTTGAAAAACATTAAAAGGAATAAGAAATCAGTCCCAGTGGAGAGGAGTGCCATGGCTGGTGACACGATGCAGGCATCGAAAAATTTAACAGGTTTGGGAGACGCTTACAAAGATAATGGAGTTGATTGGCTACTGCTATATTGTACTCATGCCCTACAGAAAGATGAGAGGCTGAAGGCTATTAACAAGCAGTTAGTGGCCAAGTTCTAAAGCCACAGGGCCTCTGTGATAGAGGACCTTATTACTTGCAGTAGAAGCATAGACATAGACAAGCAGCAATTTGAAGATTTTTTGGAGTTACAAAGCTCCAGAGATATTTGAATTCTCAATTAAGATAAGTATGTTTTATTATAAAGTTCAGGTCCAGATAGAGAAAACCTGAGATGCTAGAATAAGTTCAGGAACATCTGAATAGAGATGCCTGACCCACTCAGATTCTCTGGTCTAGCAGAAAGATGGCCCGTGCTTCTCTGGTAAGAGCTAGCACTTCACTGTCCCAAAATATGCTGCAGGAATCTCTCTGTCATGAAGCATCAAATGTCCTTCCACCTTCTCTGCCAGCCACCAACCTGATAACTAGAGTTAAACCCAATATAACTCAAATGGGGATGTGCTCAGTCTAAGGGAGGATAAAGACTATATACAATAAGGAACTGTAGCAGTCAGCCAGCATTTATTAGCAGGACCCTGAAAAGTCCTCCTTGGATTAGATGTTAAGTATGCTTGGTCAAGAGTGACAGAATGTAAGACTGAACAAGCAAGTATTCATTGACTTGAAGAGATAGAGCATTTTCTTGGGACAAGGGATTAATACTCTACCAAGGACACCATCAGATGGAGGAAAGTTTTTGGTGGAGTAGTTCTTAGAAGCTGGGTGGTGACGGGGGGAGGAAATGATACCAACTCTAAGTGAAGTAGAAATGTCTGAGTTACCCTGGCAGATGATAGAAAAAGAAATTAAGAGTCTAAGAGAAGCGGGAACCAAATAATTATGATTCACAAGAGGATCCAGAGAATATACAATCATCAAATCCTTCAGGAATGTGGGTGATAGGGGTACCATCCTTGGGGATCTTCTCTATGGTCCAGGGAAGTACATGTAGAAGAGGAGATCAGTGAGCCCCTGGCATTAACCCAACATGGGTTGATAGGGGGCCTCAAAGTAATGGATGTTATAAGTAGTACGTAATTGCCAGAAACCAAGAGATAGTAATTACTGTAACCATCAGTAAGGTCAGGGGAACAGACAAGGGGATTGCCCAGAAGAAAACTGTGAAGATGATTAATAGACCATGATGTCCACAGAAGAAAAACAGATGAACAGTTAACAAAGGTGAAAAAAAAAAGTGCAAGCTGAACAAGAATGGAAAAGCAGTAAGATAAGTCACAATAAAAATTATACTTCCTTGCTCAGTTATCCAGACTTGAGCCCATTTTCATACCTGGAGCCTAGTACTTGAAGAGATGTTCAAATCTCTGGGAAAAAATAACCTGGCAACACCATGGCAAGTGTATAACATGGTTACTCTCCAAAGGGACTTACATATGACCATTTACTCAAATAACTATAGCCTAGTTAAAGGGAAATAACCAAACTTCTCAATGACCAATAGACGAAGGTTCTGAAACAACTCTGGTGGCCAAAGACTCATGGTTTTACCATGTTCTTTTTTGGTACAATGGGAATCTACAGGAGACAGGTAATGAATGGGGTCCTGGCTAAATTCTAGCACACTGTGTCCCCATTGCACTCAGAAACCCAACTCAGTGTTGGTTGTCCTAGTCACTAATGTGGAATTAGTGTAGAGTCCATAAGAGTCCCCAGTGTAGAATAAGAGCTGTAATATTAGGAAAGGCCAAAGGGAAACCTCTGAAACTGCGCACCCTCCAATAATCCACTTCCAGCCAAGATAGAAAATTAAAATCAACGTCATGTCCCAGGGGTTATAGCAGAGATAAGTGCTATCATTAAAGACTGAAGATGAAGGGTGGTGTTCTGTATTCTATCTTAATTTCATTCAGCCTAGCCCCTGAAGAAATGGGATAGATACTGAGAATGGTTATAGACTATTTCCGATCTAATAAAGCAGTAGCTCTGATAACAGCAGCTGTTCTGTGTCATTGTTGGAACAGATTATTAAAGCCACAAATACATGAGTGGTGGTGGTTAATTCGGTGAATGTGTTTTTACCATTCTGATTAGAAAAGAAGATAAGAAATCACCGCCATTCTTACAGAATGGACCATTTCCACTTGTGTATTTGCCTCAGGGCTGTGTTAACTATGTTACCAGCTGTCATAACACAGGTCTGAAAAGACCTGTATCACTTAGACATTCCACAGAGCATCTCACTCATCCCTTACACTGAGGAACATCACTTTGATTAGACAGGATGAGCAAAAGGCAGTTCGTGTTCTAGAGGCTGTGATACAAGACACACGTGTTCCATCGTATGAGAAATAAATGCTAGGAAATTTCAGAAATCAGACACTCCAACAAAATTATCAGGAATCCAGTGGTTGGCGGTACGCTGTGTTTAACCACAAACTAAAATACAAACCGCTGCATTTTGAATTTCCTATAGAATGAATGAAGCACGCAGCTGTAGGCCTCTTTATGTTCTGGGGCCACACAATCCACGGCTGGGAGCTTTGCTCTGGCCCACATACTGGATGAAACGTCAAGCTACCACACCAAGTAGGGCCTGGAGCATAAGTCGATGCAGCAGTAGGTCCAGGCCTTGGTGCACTCAGCTCTGCTGCTTGCATTATGTGACCTGGAAGTTGGATATGTCAGTAATGGGAAAAGATAAAATGTGGAGCTTCTAGCAAGCTCTGGTGGAGAGTCAGATGTAAGCCACTGGGACTCTGAAGCAACACCATGTATTCAGAGGAGATAATCATAGACCTTTTGAGAAATAAGTCTCAGGACCTGATAGAAAGGAAATGTTTGACCAAGGGGACTCCAACGGAAGGTATGTCCAGAGCTAGTCATGATGAACTGACTTCTTTCAGACCTACAAAGTCATCAAGTTAACCACGCCTAGAAGCTGTCCATCAAAAAATGAAAATAACACAGCTGGGATGAAGCCCAAGCTGGTCTAGAGTGGTCACAGTGACAGACATGAAGAATATATATGAACTCCACTTCTTAAGGCAAATTTACCTACTAATGCCTCTGAGTGTCTAACTTGTCAACAACAGACATCAACCCTGAGCTCTCAAAATGGCATCATTCCCTGTGAAGGCTAACCAGCCAGTGAGTGTCAAATTGGTTTTATCAGCCTCCTTCCAACCTAGAAGGATGAGTTCATTCCCTTAGAAAGAGACTAAGGGAGGATACTGTGCACTGGGTTTCCTTTCCTTTCTTGCAGAGGCTCAGCTAGTACCACTTTCAAGGGGCTTACAGAATGTCTAGTTCATAGGCATGGAATCCCACACAGCATAGTTTCCAGCCAGGACACTCACTTCACAGTAAAGGAGTAATGAGGGTGAGCCCATGACCACAGAATCCACTGGTCAAATCTTAAACCTCACCATCCAGAAGCAGCTAAGCTCATACAATGCTACAACAGTCTTCTCAAGTTGTAACTGAAAGAAGCACTCTTGAAAAGACAGTGCATTATTCTTCAGGATACTGTAGTCATTAAATCATAGACCACGGCATAGGGCTGTATCCTCAATAGGAAAGATACAAAGGTCCTTTCAGGAAGCAGAAGGTATCCCACTTTTTAGCCCTTCCAAAGACACACTGGAGGATTTTGTGTTTCCTGGCCCCATCACTCTGAGCTCATCAGTGCTGGAAGCCTCAGTACCCAAAGGAGTCACACTCTAGTCAGGAGATACCACAAGGGGCTTATTGAATTCTAAGTTGTAGCTGCTGTCAGAGCTTTAGACTTCCTCTCTCAGGGAATCAGTGGCAAAAAGAGGAGTTCACTATCCTCCCTGGGATACTGACTCCCATCAGAAGGAGGTAGAGCTGCTTTTACACAGTGAGGACAGGGAAGAATCTGTGTGAAAATCAAATGATCCTCATGGGGGCCTTCTGGTGCTCCGTGTCTCCTTGTTACTGTGAACAGACACATATAGCGATCCTAAACTGAAAAGGGTGTGATTACAAGGTCTCAAAATCTCCACTGACTTGAAGAAAAGCAACATATGGTAATGGTCTATATCATAGCAGAACTGATCTCTAGGCACACCTGATACCTTTAATCCTCTGACCTTATTCTGATCCTGTACTGAGGAAGCATTTGCCTTGTACCTGAATCGCTCTTTCCTAGGAAATTGACACAAATGTTTTCTCACCTCTTTTTGTCTTTATTCAAATATCACCTTCCTAGTTGAAGCTCTGTGACTGCCCTATTTAAAACTTACCATTGCTTCCCAGTTATCCATACTCCATTCTGGCTTTATTATTCTCATCACCTAAAATACAACATAATTCGCTTTTTCTTTGTGTATTAGGTATCACCTCTCAACTCAAATGTAGGCTTTACAAAGATTGGGACTTCTGTCTGTTCATACAGTGCTGTATCTCCATTCACAAGGACAGGACCTGGTGCACTCTCGTTCTTATTGAATTATGTGACAAATGGTTGTCGTTATAGGCAGCAACCATTACAGTTGAAGTGACATAGGTGAAAGCTGGATTGCAATGGTCTTATAGTGTAAATGGACACTAATGAAATAGGATCATCATCATCATCATATAATCCCAACAACAGACATTTATTAAATACTTATTATCTGCTAGGTGCTTCACAATCTGTTTTACATGCATTAGCTTATTTAATCTTCCAAACTCTATGACATGGGTTTCAGTGTTATTCCCATTTTCTGTATGGCTTAGAAAGGTTTAGTATCTTAATCAAGATAGAGATAATTAGCAGAGGTGTTATTCAAACTGTATCTGACACTAATGCTTTAATTCCTAACCTGAGCTCCCTGGTGAACTCAGAAATCACAGAGAACAGTTTCAGAACCTTGTAGTATACCCAAGAAATGGAAAAGGACAGAAACCTTTTAAAGCAATCACAAATGCAAACATTTATTTTTTTTAAAGTACGATTTCATAAGAATGTGGATAATATTTTTAGAGAAATTGGGAAAAAATCAATTTTAACGGAAGCTTAGTTAAAAGATCTTACAATATTAGAGCAGAACCATCACAAAGACAGGCAATAGCAATATTCTAAGTCCAGTAAGGAAAAAAATATTTTATGGAGGCATAGGTAATAATATGTGTTTTAGAATTCCAGATCACTAACTTTACCCCATACTACTTAAACAAACAAACACATACACACACACACACACACACACACACACACACACACACATTCATGCACCAAATGGCAGTTTATTGTGCTTTTTTGAATTTGTCTTTCGAGGTTTAATTGAGACTTAGGTGCAGGTCATCATAGTAAAGTCTGTTATCTCATAAGCATACAGCTAAATAGTTACTTTAAAACATTTACTTTTAACACATTCAAATTCCAAGGATGTTGCTTGAATGAAGAGTAGGTAAAAACTCTATAGAAAAGTAGAAAATCGTAAAAGAACCACAGATATGGAAGACCCTTACTTAGGTCAAGGCTAAGAAACAATAGTAGATATATGGATTTGTGTACAGACCAATCTCTGTTACTATGAAAGGAGAGGACATATTTCTTTTGAAAATTCGCCTTACATTTGCTATTTTTATCTGTCTTTTCACATTTGTTGAAAGCAATCTTCACCACATGAAAAACTAAAAGAGGGCGCCTGGGTGGCTCAGTGGGTTAAGCCGCTGCCTTCGGCTCGGGTCATGATCTCAGGGTCCTGGGATCGAGTCCCACATCGGGCTCTCTGCTCAGCAAGAAGCCTGCTTCCCTCTCTCTCTCTCTCTCTCTGCCTTCCTCTCTGTCTACTTGTGATCTCTGTCAAATAAATAAATAAAATCTTTAAAAAAAAAAAAACTAAAAGAAACATTTACTGTACTTTGATATGCACAAAGAATTTTAATTTTACTATACTGCTAGTTTATATGTTTATCTCCACACACACACACACACACACACACACACACACACACACACACAGTAATTAATTTTAAAAGAAACCTCTAGGGACTAGATATTGTTAAAGTTTGCTGCAACATAAATGAGAATTTTTCCTTGCCCAGAAAGGCAGGTAGTGGAAACATACACATACACTGAAAACTGCAAAACAATGTGAGAAGCAGTACGGGTGTAGGTGGAACCTGGATGAAAAACAGCTGATTTGAAAGGAAAAGAGTCACAGATTATGTAAATTTTCAGGAGTGAGGGATATGAAAGAATAAGTTTTGGTCATGAAAAATCTTGTGGAACTAAAGAGGCTCAGTGAGTCTTGTGTTCGATGTGACCAGAGCCCCAGGTTGCGGCAGTGATGTGAGGGTCAGAGATGGTTTTAGAAAGTGAAGTGTTTGCATCAAGTAACAAAAGGAAGGCAAAGCACATTTTAAATAGGAAAACAATGTAACAAGCTTGGTTATATAGAAGCCCAGTGCATGGTATGCAGAGTGTACTTGAGTTATTAGAGATGGAAGGCAGAGACAGTGCATGTTAGTCTACACAAAATGAAGATTTGGTCTAAACCAATTGTGAAAACTAGCCTAAACCAAGGTGTGACCTGTTTGGGTTGGTATAAAGGTAGTGAAATTAGGCAAATGCTATACATGGGGTTCATAAACACATTTATTGCCTGGTATTCTTCTTTCTTTACCCATATGAAAGAAATGTTAATTCCCTCAGGCATTTAAGTTTGTGAGATCTGGTCTAAATGTAGAAGTAGCAGAAGAGTTGCAGAGAAAGAATCAGAAGTCTTCCTTTACTGTCTCAGGTGAAGCTAATTTTCCAACAGGATATTTGTGATGCTCTCACATTTAATAGTAACACATTAATGCCTTTCATAGTTTGGATAATAATTTTGAGCAACATTAGAATTATGAGTGTCTACAACTAGAAGTCCATTTTTCATTATAAGAGTTTCTATGAAAACTTCTAGTCACAGTGTTATGTGTTGAAGATTATCAATATTCCATTATATACCATACATTTTCTTCATGGGTTCATCATTGATGTCTCCCCATCCTACACAAACTAGCATTTAATGTGTAAGTCACATTCTCTGGCAAACAATTACTAAAAGAAACACAGAGAGATGTATCACAATCAATGAACCAATTTCAGGTCAGACAGTGAAATCCAAATACAGGAAATCAAGTTCACAATTTAAGGAAAACAATAGAAAGACTGATGTGAGTTCATTTTATGATAACTACAGTGAGAAACAGTTGAGAACTATATAGGGTCATCATTAAAGGCATAAAATTTCATTCATCATGCACACATTTTTAGAGATATTGATTTGATGGAAAAAGTCCACAGCTTATTTTGAAACCAAAATCTTCCCCCAAATAGCTTATTCTATCCATTCAAGACACGGAGTGAAATGAAGCAAATGCTATAATTCTGTGTGTGATCTCTAAACTGACAAAACAATTACCCAGTTATTTTCTATGAGACCTGTAATTGCAAATACCAAAAAACTATTTTGCTTTTTGCTCTTTTTTGATCTTCTATTGGAAGAGAAAATGTACCTATATTTCCACTAATATTTCTGCCTTTAACAAATACTTACTTTGACAGTATTGATGAGAGAATTAAGATGTTTTAGAAAAGTTGTTCTTTAGAGGCGCCTGAGTGGCTCAGTGGGTTAAAGCCTCTGCCTTTGGCTCAGGTCGTGATCCCAGGGTTCTGGAATCGAGCTCCGCATCAGGCTCTCTGCTCAGCGGGGAGCCTGCTTCCTCCTCTCTCTCTGCCTACCTCTCTGCTTACTTGTGATCTCTGTCTGTCAAATAAATAAATAAAATCTTTAAAAAAAAAAGAAAAAAAAAGTTGTCTTTTCGCCAAACGCAAGATGAAAACATTATTTCAACCTAAATTAAACTCCTAAGTGTACACCTTATTTGTTCTAATTGCAAAACTCCTTACATGAGGGAGATATAAAAATAAATAATTTGGAAGAAAAGGATGAGGTAACTAGGACTAAGACAATTTAGCATACAGTGTAACTAGACCTGTAGCATAATTAAATGCTTTTGAAAGGGGGTTTAATTAGACAAGACTTCTTACAGTTAAAAAACATGAGTAATTATTCAGTGGGCCATTGCTATACAAACAATCTTTACAATTTGTTCATAAACTTTGATTATACAACAGTTCTTTTCACTAGTACTTGAATAACTGATTAAATCCTTAGTTTACTACATAGCTATGACCTAAAATAACAGACATCTACCATTTTAAGGCTTCAAAGGGTTGTTATTTTACAATTAAAGAAGCTAACATGTGGTCTACTGAATAGTAATATTTATTGAAGGCTTTCTCTCTGGCCAGCTTTTCAAGTGTTCTATCTCAGGTAAGCCTCATATCAACCTCTGACCCAATACCATTATTATCCCTACCTTACATGGGAGAAAATTGAAGTTTGCAGAACTAAAATAACCTATAAAAGGCACCAAAACCTAAAAACGGCACAGTTTGTGGTGCCTGGGTGGCTTGGTTGGTTAAGTGCCTGCCTTCAGCTCAGGTCATGATCTCAAGGTCTTAGAATCAGCCCACTGAGTCTGCTTCTCCCTCTCCCTCTGCCCTACCACCACACCCCCACTCATGTACGTGCTTCTCTCTCTCTCTCTCTCTCTCTCAAATAAATCTTATCTGAAAAAATGTCACAGTTAACATTTGAATATTTGAATATATAGTGTAACTACAAAGTCTAAATTCTTAAATGCTATATCACACTACCTCCCAGCTCACACTGAAAATTACAGCAAAAAGAATACAGTAGCATAAGAAAAGTATAAAAATGCTGTTATTTGAAATCCCTGTCACAAAAAAATCTTCTATTCTTTATCAACATGCACTACTGAAGACTTATGAATGATAGTTTTTACTTAAAATTAACATTCACTCATTTGCTTAGTAACTCTATGAGCTAATTAACTAATTGGAAGTTGTGATTTTTATTCATGGACCTGTCTTATACCTCATAGCAAAATTATTTTATAAAGAGGAAAGCAAATCCATTTCTAGTCTTGTTCTTTTCATGCTCTGTTCATTTAACAGTTCGGTTGTTTCTGCCTTTTTAAAAATTTAACTTACATAGTTACACAAAGGCAACGTACAAAAATTTTATAAATGAGGCAATATCTACCAAGGACATGCAATTATTTTTTAATAATTAAGGCCCAAGGAGCAGGATGGTGGAAACCACAACTATATACTTTCTGCAGAGCCCTTTCCTGCTGGATCCCACTGAAAGCTTATGGGTTAGTCGGTGAGTGGGTCAGAGCAGCATACTGAAATGTGGCCTCTATTACCACCAAAATCCAAAGAGGCTCTGCAGGTGTTGTGCCTCTTTATTCGTGGGTGAATTGTGTAAGGTATAGAAATGTGCTTTTTTCCTTAGGAGAGGACCCTGACATGCTGCAAACTTAGCCTCTAGAATCAACACCGATGTAGCAGGCTTCCAAGTTTCATGGAGTTTCTCTCTCATTCTTTGGCACTCGTATGTGTGCTACTAATCCCATGGGTACTCCCTATTTCTTACTTACCAGATCCTGTGACTCTAGGGATGGAGAGAAAGTACAGAAAGTTAGCAAACCCTACAGAACTATTCTCATGGAAACAAAATAAAAATGATATGAAAGGGGAATGTCATGGTACTGATTTTACTGTAACAGAAAAATCAGCAATTGATTTCTTATCTTACTTTAATTGGTTTTCTAAACAAACCAGGATGAATATTGTCCAGTTGTCAGTAAAAGAATTTCAATATTGGTGCATTGGCTCAAATGAAATATTTTGCTTTCTTTCTAGACAATGGAAATCAATAGAAATGTCTGCAGCTAATTCGTGTCTTGTAGACCAATGGTTGGTTGAAAAGAATATGGTACCATTGATGAGGGGATTATGATTTTGGTTACATTTATACTTTAATGTCAGGTAATTTTTATATGTCTGACAGTGTTCCCTAGTAAGTTTTTCCCATTATTCCCCTAAGGTAATGTATAGCACAAATTAGTGGAATTTGAGGGAAACTTTAATTCAATATAGGAATCATTTTTTTCCTTTTCTTTTTCTTTTTCTTTGCTGTTTGGAGTTTTCTTCATTCAAACTGATATGCAGCCCAAGTTTGTCAGACTAATATTTCATAGGGCTGTTTCAACTCTTCAAAAACAGGTATGGTTGCAACTATATTTCCATTATATATTATGCCTAACAATAAGAACCTATATTATTACTCCTAAATTTGACTCAAAAACAATTTCAAAAAGGTGCCCTAAAGAGCTGATATGCCCTTCAACAGAAGAATGGATAAAGAAGGTGTGGTCCATATATATTCCAGTGGAATATTACTCAGCCATTAGAAAGGATGAATACCCAACTTTTGCATCAACATGAACAGGACTGGAGGAGATTATGCTGAGTGAATTAAGGCAAGCAGAGAAAGTCAACTACCACATGGCTTCACTTATTTGTAGTACATAAGGAATAGCATGGAGGACATTAGAAGGAAGGGAAAAATGAAGGGGGGGCAGGAATCAGAGGGAAAGATGAACCATGAGAGACTGTGGACTCTGAGAAACAAACTAAGAGTTTTAGAGGAGATGGGGATGGAGGGATGGGTTCACCCAGTGGTGGGTGTTAGGAAGACACATACTGCATGGAACACTGGGTGTTAGGTGTAAACAATGAATCTTGGAACACTACATCAAAAACTAATGTTGTACTATATGGTGACTAACATAACATAATAAAAAAATGAATGGAAAATTTTTAAAAAATATTTAATATGGCATAAATACATAGTCACTAATGGTGATTATTTTTTGAAGTGAAAACTCACTATAGCTATTTTACTTCAGTTTAAAAGTCTTATGACTTCACTCCTCACCTTGTCTACTTGTCTAGGAAAGAAAAAACTCAGGATCACAAATAAAATCATAAATGTTTGTTGAAGAAGTCTGATGATGCTTATAATGAGTGGAGTCATAAGGATTTCCTAGAAGACTGACCATATATATATGTTCTATACGTGGTTTTCCTGATAGATATAAAAATGTAATGAACAATGCAAAAGAGAAAATCACAGTTCAATTAGGTTAATTCTCTTATTACAAATTTGATCTTAGAAACAATTTTTAAAAGGTACTCAAAATATTTTAAATATGACACCATTATTTACGTAAATATATAGTAAATAACTTACAGTTGTATAAAGTGTAACCTCATAAAATCTAGGACTCTTAAAACATTTTCCAGGTAAATAAATATACCGATAGTAACTAGTAAAAGGATTACTATATGTGTTACATAATTTTTGTAAATTAAATGTAAAAAACATATCCAAAATATGTAAAATAATCATAAAAAGTCAGGCAAAACATTCAGATAAACTTTGCAATAATTTACCATTAATATTTTGCAACAAGAGTTGCTCATTCTGTTATTTTCTTTCAACTTCCACTTCGAGTTTGGGAGCTAGCAGGACTCTATTTTGAGCTGGCCAAAGATATCTTTGAATTATATATAGAATAAGCAAGCATATGACTTAAACGAGATATTTCCTTCCTATAGAATAATATAGAATAATGTGTACCATTTATAGTACTTCTTAAGATCAACTTCAGTTTCATATTTAACAATATTCCCAAATCTGGATCACATTATAGCATTATGTCCTTTTTCTATAAAGGACATGTGAGGACAGAAAACAGTTGGAATAAAATCTGTTTACAGTGTCTTGACAAATTGTTTGAAAAGAAATTTTATTGGGTAAATTTGTATCCTCAGGTTTGCCAATTACTTTGTGCAATAATAATTAGTTTTTCAGCATGAAATCACAATATACAAATAGATTTTTTTCATAAGAAAACTGTATATTACTTAGGAAAAATAATTAGAAGCTAAAATATGTAAATGTGTGGCTCAGTCTGGGACATAACATATTCTACTACGAAAGGAATTAACTTGAGATAGTTAATTTTTCTTCAACTTTATTGACAACTATATTTCCCAACTATAATCAACAAATAAAACTGTATATATTCAAATTGTTCAACATGATGATTTGATATACATATGCATTGTGAAATGATTACCATAATCAAAATCATTAACATATGTATGACTTCACATAGTTATTTTGTGTGTGTATGGGTGAGAACATTTAAGATCTAATCTCAGCAAATTTCAAGTATTACAATGCATCATTATTAATTATAGTCACCATGTTACACATTAGATCCTCAAAACTAATTCATCTTGTAACTAAAAATCTGTACCCTCTGATATCTGCCTATACTCCCACTACGCTGTAACCACCATCCTATCCTTTATTTCTCTGAGTTTTTTTTTTCTAGTTTCTACATGTAAGTGATACCATACAATATTTGTCCTTTTGTGTCTTATTTATTTCATTTAGAATAATGCTCTCCAAATTCATCCATGTTGTCACAGGTGGCAGGAATTCCTTCCTTATTACAGCTGAATAATACTCCATTGTACAAACATAGTACATTTTCTTTATCCATTGTCAGCAGACACATAGGTTGTTTCTGCATCTTGGCTATCGTGAATGTTGCAATGAATATGGGAGTACAGTTCTCTCTTCAAGAGAGTGATTTTGTTTCCTTTGGATATATACTCAGAAGTGGGATTGTTGGATCATATGATAGTTTTATTTTTAATTTTTTGAGGAAACTCCATACTGTTTTCCATAACAGCTATAATACCAATTTACATTCCCACCAAAAGCACACAAGTGTTCCATTTTCTCTATATTCTTCCCAGCACCAGTTGCCTCCTGTCTTTTTTTAAATAACTATCCTAACAGGTGTGAGGTGATATTTCACTTGGGTTTTCATTCACATTTCCCTGATGATTAGTGATGCTGAACACCTTTTTGTGTATTTATTGGCCATTTGCAGATCTTCTTTGGGAAAATGGCATTGGAGCTAATGGGGAAAGAAATACTTTCAGACAGAAGAAATAATAGTAATGTATTTGTATAGTGATCTAGTAGCAAGTAAAAAAAAAAAGAAACAAGCATTGGAGTGGAGGGCATTTCTGGAACAGAAATGAGATCTCAAGCATGAGCAGAGTTGTCTTTAAATAAAAACAGTATGAACTCATATCTGGCAACAAGTAGGAAGACTGGAGTATGAATGTGCTAATACTGGTAGCTGGTTAGATGTAGTCACGGATTTCTGTGAAAGTTCACTGATGATTGCTATAGTTTTCTCAGTGAAGTAGGAAGTGAGGTGAGGATAAAGAGATATAACAGTTTGAGAAGGAAAGAGAAGAAGTAGTCATTTAGAAAAGAGGAAATGTGAAATGATTAGGGATACAAAATATGATTGCTGGGCAAAATGAAGGATATATTTGTGATTCAAAATATGAGTTTAAAGTGAGACAAATTAGCAGAGTTGCGCTTTTTTCCTAGCCTTATGTTGCACAGGTGTAGCTTGGTATAGAAGAATAGTTTAATTAAACAAGATTTGTGTTTTGCTCAGGAAGTAAAATAAAGCAAGGGTAACATAAAGAAAAGGCTGTAGAGAGCATATACAAGAAATTAAAGTCAAGAATCATGATTTTAACCTCAGTGGAAGAAAAGGACATGAGGAGGTGTTGGTTAGACTGAAGAAGACTAGGGGTCTGGGTCTGGAGGGAAAATAAAAAAGAGAAGGATATGGTCTAGAGAGCTAGAGAGTGGGATACATAAAACTGAAAATTGTAAAGGACAAGGTCTCTAAGGTACTCCTGTGGAAATGTATGGCTGAGACAGGACGGAGGATAATACCATAGACGAGAGGAGGTCAAAGCCAGAGTGTAGGGTGATGGAAAGATTGTCTATACAAATATTTTTAAATGCTTAAAATTAAGTCACAAGGAAGTGACTGCAAAAGAGAAGACAAATTCTTAAGAAATGAGTATCATTTATAATATATATTCTAATGAAGAAAATGATTGACGTAAAATTTGTGTTCCCCAGTAATCACAGTACTTTAAACCTCTGTGTTGAATAAAAGGCTGATTTAGTTACAATATTTCTGGACCTTATCTTTAAATGGTATTAAATAAAATTACATGATTTGTGGAATCAGCCCCCAAGTTATATTTATAGAGCCAGAGTTGCCAATTCCATGCTACAAATGGAGAGAGAGGAAAATTGCTTTTCCTAGTGAGATCAGAGCAACTTCTCAAAAGATTGAAAGATCCTTTTATTACAAGTAGTAATATGAGTACATATCAGGTGCACCAACATAGGTAAGATGTTTTTTAATTTTAAGAGTCAAACCTATGGTCAGTGGTAGCTCCCCTTAATGCTAGTTGCTAAGATCATATGAGAATTTGACAACTTAGACAAAATCAGAGAAGATATGAATTTGATTTGAAAAAGTGGTAACATGGAAAACAAGGTACGAATTCTCTCTAGGAAAAAAGGATGAGAATTGTGTGGGATGCAATGTAATAACAAAACAACACATGACAATTGGAATAACATAACAAATGTGCGAATATACGAAATCTCGATAGAAATTTTAACAAATCACAAATCACTCAAGATCCATAGAAATATATTCAGAAGAGAAAAATAATGTGTGTTAGCACAGGCAAGGCTGGCTAAGTTATGCTGCAGGAACAATCCCCAAATCTCAGTACATTACACAATAAAGGTTTATTTCTCCCTCGCAGTACATGCCCAAAGCAGATCAGCTGTGCGGCTGTTCAAGGAGGTCACTCGAGGTCTTGGGCTAATAGTCTCAATCTCATACTGACATGATCACACCTGGAAGTTATACATATCACATCTGCTCACAATTTGTAAGTCAAAGCAACAAAGGCAAAGAAATGGAATATTTGTCACTAGCCCTGATGGAAACAACAAAATTATAAGAAAATAAACCAGCTAAATAAACAACAAAATAATAACAAACAGCAATATTTTCCCAAAAACTTATGCATGCGTAAAAAGTGGAGGAAGGGGAAGACTCAATTCAACTAAGCAGTTAAAATCTCCAGTTTATAACAAATCTGTAACATTGTTTTATGACTTGTACCCTTTAAAAAAAATCAAGAAATTGTCACCAAGTCAGTCTATCCCTCTAGCTCACCATTCTCAAGGGAAGAAATTTGTCCTGTGCATAAAACTGAATGTAAAATGCAATTGAGAGGATCTTCCCAGTCAGGCTAAAAGTATTAAATAAGGCTTCTGTGCCAATATTCTTAAAATAATTTTAGGAACATCTCTCTTTCCTTGCAGTAACACTCCCTTTTTTTCTCTTATTCACTTGAATGATTTTCAATTCTTTATGAGATATAATTTGATGGTTTAATATGATATAAAACTTAAAATAATTATCTAAGGACATTGATAAGAACTGGATGTGATTTCAGAAAGAAGCTTGAGATCTTCCTCCCAAACTTTCAAAATCTTAGTTGTATTTCCTTTCAGCAATACCGTTTATCTTCTGCTCTGTGAGGACTAACGGAAACTGTATATGGAAATATTTTGGTCATGCACAGCTGCACTCAGACACTGTTAGCAGAATGTTGCTGCTGAGGAAGATAATATGGATCAACATTTCCACACTGATGAAGACTTTTTTTTTTTTTTTTTTTTTTTGTAAAAATCAAGATTACTTTTTTTAAAGAATGGTTTGGTCCTAGAAGAGTTAACATATCACCAAAGGATTCTTTGTTTTGATGAAAGGGACAAAAAAGGCAGGAAAGAAGCCAAAAAGAGCCCAATAGCCATCCAACTGTCACATAGCAGGAGCACAATGCTGAAAGAGACAGAAAGTCAATTTCCAAATGGATCGCATAAGACCAGAAGTTTGATGCCATAACCTCAGGTACATAAGATGAATCCAGCATACTCTGTGTGATTGTCAAGACGGTCTCACAGAAGCTGTATTTCTCAGAGTTCTTTGGAAAGAGTGAGGAATGACAGCAATTTAGGTTGAGGAGAGTAATTGAAAGAAAGTAGATTGACACGCACACACACACATGCACACACACACAGAAAGACTTCTCTGTCATTTATGTTTGGAACACGCAGAATGGACAATAAGGGGCATATCATGTAATACATATGCATATGCATTTTCTTTAAAAGCTATATGATATATTTAAAGATAATATTTCCAAATTAAGAACAAAGAAGTAGTTCTTATTAAATACTGATAGCTTACATAGAAGAATACATAGGAACATAGGAGCATGAGTGGATCCAAACTCAGCCTTTGCTATTCATATGCTGTGTGAATTTTCACAGGTTACTTATCTTTCTGTGATTCAGTTTCTTCATCTATAAAATGGGATAAAATTAGTAGGCTTTCGTTACAATGATTAAGTAGGTTAATATGGGTAAATCACTTAAAAGAGGGTCTGGTACATAGTGAGCATTCAATTAACTTTCATTACTCTTATTATTCAAGTTAAAATATCTTATTTGAATAATATGTTTCCTACAGGAATCCGGCAAAGTACTAAAATAATTTGTAGGTAATGTTGAGTTATTCTCAGTAAACTGACTCTAGGGAGTCAGTAAAATATTTTAAATATATTAAATATATTTAATATATCTATAAGTAAATATATTTATATTTTTATATATATATTGACAGTAAAATATTTTTTTAAAGATTTTATTTATTTGTCAGAGAGAGAGAGAGAGAGAGAGCGAGCACAGGCAGACAGAGTGGCAGGCAGAGGCAGAGGGAGAAGCAGGCTCCCCACAGAACAAGGAGCCCGATGTGGGACTCGATCCCAGGACGCTGGGATCATGACCTGAGCCGAAGGCAGCTGCTTAACCAACTGAGTCACCCAGGCGTCCCGACAGTAAAATATTTTAAATATATCCATTGGAAATATGTCCACTTGTACTACTTATCTGAATACCTATATATAGTATATTAATTAAAAATATTTCTCAAGGTATTTCTCTATTTTGCTTTAAATATATATATATATATATATATATATATATATATATATATATATATATATTTAAGTGGGGCACCTGGGTGGCTCAGTTAGTTAAGTGCCCAAATCTTGTCTTTGGCTCAGGTCATGATCTGTATAGTCCTCTATACTCAGTGAAGAGTCTGTTTGAGATTCTCTCTCCCTGTGCCCCTCCCCCATCTATCTAACTATCTATCTATCTATCTACAGGTGCCTTTGTGGCTCAGTCCATTAAACATCCGACTCCTGATTTCAGCTCAGGTCATAATCTCTGGGTCATGAAATCAAGCCCTGTATGGGGTTCCATGCTCAGCATGGTTAAGATTCTCTCTCTCCCTCTGCCCCCCTCCCCTGCTCCTGCTCACTTGCTCTCTCTCTCTTTCAAATAAATGAATAAAGGAATAAGTAAATAAATAAATACTGAAATATGTATATTTATTTTGATTTGCAAATACATAGAATATTACTTCAGGAAAGCTACAAAAATCTGTTCATGGTGATTACCCCTGAGGAAGGAGATGTGACTATGAAATGGGAAGACATTTAATTTTTATTATATTACCTTGTGTGCTAGGATTTTTAAATCTAACAGCATATCAATAAAAAAAGAATATTTCTTTTCTCCATACAAAACAATTTATTTTGTCTCATCACATGTATATTGTTTCAGTGAAATATTTTTCTTTTGCTACGATAGGCACAATGCTCAGAAATCAGAAGGCCTGTGTTGAATTATGCATGAATGTTAAAGGAGCTTTTTAACTCTGGCATTGGCCGAACTTCCTACTAGGGTAGGGCAGGAAAATACCCTGTTCATTGATGACCTGCCAGAGCAAGATTAGCACCAGGCACCTTGCTATAAATAGTATTCTCTATCCTAGATTATTTCTTATTTATTTTTTTAATATTTTATTTGTTTATTTGACAGACAGAGATCACAAGTAGGCAGAGAGGCAGGCAGAGAGAGGAGGAAGCAGGCTCCCCGCTGAGCAGAGAGCCCGATGCGGGGCTCGATTCCAGGACCCTGAGATCACAACCTGAGCCGAAGGCAGAGGCTTTAACCCACTGAGCCACCCAGGTGCCCCTCTATCCTAGATTATTTTAAAGTATGTAGTCTTCTGAACCAGAAAGCTATATTGAGATCCCATTACCACTTTCATCTTTGACATTAACGAGTCAAAGAATGTTTGAAATACAATTGACATATCACAAGGTTATCATGGAAGATTGTGTTTCAAGAAGACCACAGTACAATTTCTAGGAAAGTTGTGAAATAACATTTTTTTAATAAAGTGTTGAAACTGTTGACTACGTCTATTAAAGGAACACATATTTTCCTTTTTTTATTTTTAACATCTTTGCAACAACTTTTATTTTAAACTTGTCATGCAAAGTTTCTTCAAGGATAGCTATTTTAAGTCATTAGAGTTAGCACTAATACTGGGGGATATTTTCACTTTTACCTACAGCCTATAAAAAGTAACTGAAGAGACATAAAGTACTAATTTGATAAATTCATTGGCTGAAATATTTTGTAGAACCTGTGTGCAGAATTGACTGCTTTACCTCTTTAAGAGCAATCAGGCCATGTTTGTTCATAAAAAAACATAATGAAATTATTGCCGTAATTTTGTAATTATGCCAATGCCCAGAAAAAACACTGTTTTCTAATTATATAGAAAATTTAACAGTCTAGGTGCACCTGGGTGGCTCAGTCAGTTAAGCGTCTGCCTTCAGCTCAGTTCATGATCCCAGGGTCTTGGGATCAAACCCTACATAGGGTTCCCTTCCCAGCAGGGAGGCTGCTTCTCCCTCTCCCTCTGCCCCTTCTCCCACTCGTGCTTTCTGTCTCTGTCAAATACATAAATAAAATCTGAAAAAAAAATAAAGAAAACTTAAGAGTTTAACTCACATTTTTCCGTACTTATAAGAAAACAAAATTTATTTTGAAACTAACTATTTTTTAGTAAGTAAAACATAATGGTTGAGGGGCACCTGGGTGGCTCAGTGGGTTAAAGCCTCTGCCTTCAGCTCCGGTCATGATCTCAGGGTCCTGGGATCGAGCCCCACATCGGGGTCTCTGCTCGGCAGGGACCCTGCTTCCCTCTCTCTCTGCCTGCCTCTCTGCCTATTGTGATCTCTCTCTGTCAAATAAATAAAATCTTTAAAAAAAAAAAACATAATGGTTGAGCTGTAATAAACTTTTTTTGTTTTTGTTTTTTAAATACTATTTTTTAGAGCAGTTTTAGGTTTACAGCAAAATTCAGAGGAAGGTACAGGGATTTCCTATTTACCCTCTGCACATGCATAGGCTCCCCATTAGCAACATCCATTACTAGGGCAGAACATTTGCTCCAACTGGTGAACATACACTGACACAACCTATTACCCAACTCCAAAATTTGCCTTAGGGCTCACTCTTGATTTTTAAGAATCTCATGTCTGGACAAATATGTAATGGCATATATCTACTGTTACAGTATTACAGAGTATTACATCATAGCCCATAGTGTAATAATAATTTACTCTGAATAGTTTGGTCATGAATAACTCACATCTGACAACACTATTTGAAATGCAAATTCCAAACTATTATTTACTTAATCAGTATCTTTCCTCTAGCATAGTAATGATGAAATAATTAATAATATCAAATAAAATGATTACATGTTAAAGTCTCCAAACAATTGCTTCTGGACAAAAGTTATTGGCGTTAAACAAGAAACCCCATAGCATGAATAAATAAAAAAATCTTAAAAAAAAAAAAAGAAGAAACCCCATAGCACAGAACAATCTAATCCAATATTCAACTCAGACTTCAAGCAGAAAATTACTCTTCCTTCCAAAAACAGTAACCCTTTAATCACCACGGTCTGCATAATACTCATCACTGAGAAGAAAATAATTGTTAGTGCACTTATAAAAAAAAGATGTTAATATATGTATTGTGCAGCCATTAAGATAACAAGTAATGCAGGCCATTTTATTTTTGTATAGACAACTGGAGGCATGTTATACTTCTGTAAAGTCTGTGAACTTAGATCTTTTACTGCAACAAAAACAGACAAGGTGTTAACTATAGGGAAATACCTCCACCATGGTGCCCCGGTTACCTTGCACATGTCCATACAGGCAGAGGTTTGAATCACGTCTTATCTGAGTCTTGGCAGGATGCCTTATGATTCTCTTGGAATAGGGGAGAACGGCCAGCCTGTACGGAGCTGTTATGGGGTGCCCTGTCCTACTCACTCTCTTTTTCCCCCTGACAGGTTGTCATGAAACAGTTTTTCCTAGTGTCTGTGCTCTGATGACTTGTGGGAATTTCTAGCCCATCTCCCTCAGAATAATGTCAGAATATAAACCCACTCAGCCGCAGTCCACATTTGGTTCCTCAGCAATGAATGGTATGTCCAACAGGTATCACTGTAATCTCCAGTCCTTTTCATTTCATTATCATCATTTTTGGTGTGTGGAATAAATATAGCAGGGAACGGGCACCTTTGGCTTAAAATTCTCTTAATTGTCTTTATAAGTAACAAACTGTCTATAAGTGGCTCATTGTATTCTCACCAGCTCAATCCGTCAGACCTTGGGCTTGGCTTTGCCAGTCTGTGTGCTTGCTTAACAATAACAGAAGCTCCACACTGAATATGCTACATTAAGGTCAGAACATGAGATGCCATGAGGTATAGAGAAGTGCAGAACTGAAACAACAAAATGGTAAAAGTATTTTGGATGGAGAGCCATTAGTTGTTTTATAATTTATTCCAGTTGATTATAACCATCATTTCTTAAAAAGATTTATTTACTCTAGAGAGAGAGAAAGCACAAGTGGAGGTAGGGGCAGAGGGAGAGGGAGAAAGTCTCAAGCTGGCTCCCCAGTGAGCCCAGAGCCCCATGCAGTACTCAATCTCTCGACCCTGAGATCATGATCTGATACAAAATCAAGAGCTGGATGCTTAACTGACCGAGCCACTGAGGTGCCCCTACAGCCATCATTTTTAAATACTAAAATAGAAACAAAAAATAGAAAATAGGATAGTATAATTATAGAAAAAATCAAGTTCATAGCATTTAATAATAAATAACATATAAAAACATAGGTTTGTGAAACATAGTTCTGTTATTTATGTAAGTATTCCCTGTGTCAGTTAATTATAGCCACAATAATTCTGCATTTAAAAAAAAGAAAAAGAGAAAACTGAATCTCAGCAGCATACAGTAAAATTTTATTTAGCTCATAAGCTGGTGGGTGAGCTAGAGTTTGCTGATTCTAGTCTAGGCTTTACTGAATGCCTCTGCTGGTCTCAACTAGGCTCATTCACTGAAAAGGACTGAGGTCAATCGATCTGTGTTCAACTTGGCTCAGGTTGGCTCTGCTCCATGATCTGTCATCTTCCTTGTGGGACCAGAGAGCTGGCCCAGTACTTTCTTCCCATAATGGTAGTTAAGGCACAAGAAAGGAGGCAAATTCACACAAATACTTTTCATGTGTCTGTTTGCATTATATCGGTGAATATCTGGCCAAAGCAAGGGACCTATTGAACCCAGAGCCAAGGGATCAAGAAGGAGTCTTCCTACATTGGAGGGGCACTGCAGTTACATGGTAAACGGTGTGGATGTATCATGCTATTACTGAAGAGTTGGAAGAATAGTCCAGTTAGACACATTCTCCCTAGCTGAGGTTTCTCTATCTGAACATATGCTTCAATGGAGTGCAATCATGTGTATCCAAATTCCACATCCAAATCTAAAAAGCATTATAATAAATCTATATGCATATGCTGACAAAAATATTTTAGTTACTTGTGAGTCTCAGAAAAAAATCTAAGATCAACTTGTCATCACAGTTCAGATTTTCTTCAAACAGGATCATATTCTGCACTTCTGTCATTTAAATGTGTTGTATATTATGGTTATAATCAACCCCTCATTATTAACTTAAAAATGTCTTCAAAAAAATGGTAAAAGGTCTTGAATGAGGTAATTGTATTCAGAGACCTAAAAAGTCTCATGCATTGGAAGTTGGAAGTTATAAACCACACAATAGAGGAAAGTATATAAAGATTGTAAACCTGGACATGAGTACAAAAATGACAGAAATGTGTTTGGTCTAGAAAGTTTTACCAAGTTAGCAGAGTGTAATTTAAACTCTTTGCAATAACTAGAGAATATCTTATGTAATGGATTAATGGCTACAGTTAACATGGGATGCCATCAAGTATCACATTCATACTATAAAATATGTTGTACATATTTAAAAATCTGAGGAAGGAGGAAATGGAGAAAGGAACTGATTGGTGAAGGAGTTGGGTTCCAATAAATACTGGATGGATCAAATGACCTAAGAAAAATGTGCAAACCAGATCATGGGTGAAGCGTTTTCCATGGATAGTGAGGCAGAAACAATTTTTCCCAATGGATTACAGTAAACCTTTGATAAAGTAATTACACTACAAAGCAAATTTGGATGATTTTTACTCACTCAGTCAACTTAAGTTTCACTGTCGAACAAAAGATCCAGGAATATTTGATACCACATCTTAAAGGAAAAAGAAAATATTACAAAGACAAAGTCATTTAAATTGCCATGAGAATGAGCATAATATAAGCTAAAAGCTTCTTTTCTTTTAATATTTCTTCTTTTCTCTTAAGATTTTATTTATTTTTTGTCAGAGAGAGAGAGAACATAAACAGGGGAAGCAGCAGGCAGAGGGAGAAGCAGGCTCCCTACTGAGCAAGGAGCTTGATGTGGAACTTGATCCCAGGACCCCGAGATAAGGACCTGAGCCAGAGGGAGATATTTAACCGATGGAGCCACCCAGTTTTAAGTTTTCAAAACTTATTTTGAAAATTAACTTTCAAAATAAGTTTTGAGAACTTATTTTCAAAAATGCAATTACAAAAGAAAATCTCAGTTTCTCAGGCCCGGTTTAAGCAGGCAAAGCATCTCGGAAAGACTTTTTTTGTTGTTTTTCATTGTGTTGCTTTATCTAAGTCTTCACTTGATAGATGATGCATAGTCATTTTCTTAAAGAGTTTTGGGACCCAAGAAGAGATGTCCACCAGGTCTTTGAATTTGGTCACAGATGGAACTTGGGCATTTACTCTTGTTCCTTCACTGGCTCACTCTTGCCCATCCCTCCAACAGCAATGACTACACAACTATCTCTGCTTCTCACCACCAAATCCTCCTTCCTTCAACTGATAAGTAGCTATCATTTTAAAAGACTTTACATTTTTTATTTTGCCGAATGTACTTGGCTTCATTGTGAATTTTTTTTTTTAAAGATTTTATTTATTTATTTGACAGAGAGAGATCACAAGCAGGCAGAGAGGCAGGTAGAGAGAGAGGCGGAAGCAGGCTCCCTGCTGAGCAGAGAGCCCGATGCGGGGCTCGATCCCCGGACCCTGAGATCATGACCTGAGCCGAAGGCAGCGGCTTAACCCACTGAGCCACCCAGGCGCCCCATTCATTGTGAATTTTTAAAATACATCATTAATTGTTTGCATTACATTATATTACACACCCCTTGCAGTGAAAAACAATGTAATTTGTATCTAATACTGCAGAGTATGGTTGAGTTTTTCCTCAAAATATGCCTACAAATGAGTTCATTAAGTGTTACATTATTCCTTAGTTGGACTTTTAAGAGCCTTATATTATATATAAACTCCTAATAGATTTTTATATATTCATTTGAATTATTTGTTTTAATAACATTTGGCAAAATTTGAGGGGACTTTTGTATAGGCTGAGAAAGCATTGTGCTTTTTTAAAATGATAAACATTAAGGATCCTCCTATATTAAAAATTTTATATTAAACATGTTTATAGAAATTGGCTAAATTTCGATGAGAGATGCCTGTATTTTGTGTGTGTGTGTGTGTGTGTGTGTGTACATACATGTGTGTTTGTGCACTTGATCATGTGAGTCACTATCAGAAAAGATGGGAAGCCCTAGTGAGCTCTTTTACTCACACATCCCAGAAGAAGTATTAACACAGGTCTCTAAAAATAGGGGGAGGAGAAAATCCATATTGAGTTCTGTGATCTCGTAACTGTATTTTATCCAGAAGTTACAAATATTTTTCCTCAGATAAAGGGAAAAGGCCAGGAAGAATATAATAAGCATTTACAGGATACTTTTCAAATATTGTAGTTAGTCCCCACAGGAACCCTCCCATTAATTCAGCACTGAAGACAGTGAAATAGCCAGCAGGAACCAAGAGGTCCCATTAGCCAGGACTCTCATAAACGAAGGATCTCAAAATTAGAACTTTGATAGTTCCTCCATAAAAGGTTATAAATGGCATCATACTTTTTGGATGTATTTTCTTACAGTCTGTTTATGCTTTGGAGAGTTCATGCTTAAACAGAGCAAAAGGTTCCCAATATCATTTATTTAAAAGTAAATGTTTAAAATACACCATAATTTTGGTAGTTCTACTATATGAAATTGGGTTTATAAAAGTTGGGGTTCTTTGCTCCTTTTATAACAGAATTCTCAGAAAATGGAACTTAGCCTGGCCTCTGTCACCCTATGACATCCCTTGCTTGGAAGCGGTTATCAGCCAATGTCACATGGAAGGAGATAAGACGAGGGTGGAGTTACATACCTAAAGAAGTAATACAGCTCTTAAGAGGTTCATGATTCAAAAGCAGAGATTGCGAATTCTAAAATCCATGAAACTCTCACTACAAAGCATTTAAATCAACTTTAGTTATGCTTGAGTTCTAGATAATCTTATAAATTTTGTCCATTCGGAAAACATCTTTTTCTTCATTATTGTAGCTATACTTTGCAGCTTCAAATAATAAATGATATAACTGTTGCATGAAAATACTATTTTTTCTAAAGCAGAAGAGTAACCAATTCAAAGGATATTCTTTTTCTTACCATAAGGATACAATAATATATATTGATAATCTATTTTTAGGTTCAATAATAGGCATTATAACTTTCTATTATCTATTTCAAAACATGAAGATAACAAAGTCTTTGTTCATCAGACTCAAGGAACAGTAGAACGGAAACTTGTCCTTAATATATCATTCATACAAGTTTAAAACCATATTTCCACTAAAATTTTCATTAATGTACGTAAATCTTTAGTTTTCCTCACCTGTACTTAGGCACTAGATGACACATAAATATAAAAGGGAAACTTTTCAGCCATTTTTCTGAAGTACCTCCATGATGCCAGGGGCTGCTGAGGCCTCTAAATTCGATGACTTTATAGAACTGTGTAATTGTACAGTATTCATAACAAAACTGCACTAGTAACTGTGGATCAATATTCACTTTATTTTTGTGGAGTTTTTTCACAAAACTAATAAGGATGATTAAGATTCATCAATCAATATTTCTTCAAACACAGCCCTTCAGGGACCAAACTCAGGCAGTCTATTCAACTACCATCTATAGCCCAAGATGACTTTTTCCCTACTCACTAATGCTACCAAATCTCCCGTCTGCCTCATACAGGGCATTGTAGGGATCAACAGTAAATACAGTGTCCTTACCAGGACTAGATTCCTTTAAAAGTTCTTATAAACTACAGAGAATATGCTCAAGATATAAAGGAGGAATTCCTTGCCTTCATTCACTATTTCAGAATTTGTATGGTAGTTTCTTCCAGCCTGTTTATGCTTCACAGACCTCATGATCATATAGAAAGAGAGGCTTACAATATTTTTAAAGCAGATTTGTTTAAGGAGAGATGTTTAAGGGTACAAACTTGCAAGTGGTAGGTTAATCCTGGAGTTCTAATGCATGGTATAGTGAATGCAGAAAATATTGTATTATAATCATCAAACTTTCTAAGATTTTAATGATTTAGATTTTAATTATCTCACTGCAAAACAGAAATGGTAATTATGTAACATGACAGAAGTGCTAACCATCCCTACAATGGCAATCATATCACAGTATATAAATGTGTCAAATCAACATGTTGTATACCTTAAATCTATATATATGTTAAGTATATTTCAATTTAAAAAAAAGCTATAAGTTGGTTCTAGCAGAATCTCAGCAGCAAGTAGCAAAACTAAGAACTAAGTTCCAAAGATCAATAAGCACATTTTTTTCCTCTGGCTATAAACAGAAGTAAACTAAGAAAATAAAAATGCTACGAATAAAAATTTCATGCATATTAACATGTTCACATTCCCCAAGATAATTTCATTCAAAGCACTATAATTTGTATTTGACCATTTACCTCTGAGGATTTCTACCTATTATCTATTAACCTAATAATCCACTTGCTGAAAGATGAGAGGATTTTTGCCCTACTGGCAATCATTTCATCTCTAATTAATCCCTAATAAATTATTTTCTCTAATTGGAAACATTATCTAAATTCACCCAAGACCCAAGCTTGAATAGTGGCGGAATTTTTTTTTAATGTAAGAAATTAAGAATTTTTAATGTTGATTTTTAACTAAAAAAAAAAACTAGTTCTAAAATCATTATTACTTTTAAGACTACTTTTGGAGGACAAAAAAAGTAAGCCCCATTCCTAGTTGAAAAATAAGATGCTCCCCAAACTATTTAGAAGCCAGTTAGAAAAATGTATTTGTTTTTCCTTATTTATAAAAAGATTCTCAGAGTTGAGCTCTTACACCATTCAAAAAGTTATGTCCTTTTCACTTAAAGAGAGGTAACTTTAAGTGTAGTACTTGGAATATCCCACTAGTTCATGTGATATATGGCAACTAAGTATACTATGTTGTCTAGCTGAACAAAGCTATATAAAATCAGACAATGGCAGATGGCTGTACATAGGTTTTGGACTCATTAGACTCTTTTATTTAGTACCAAAGCAAAAACAAACAAAAAACAAGAACACCTGTGTTTGCAGGCTAGTTACCAGTAGAGACCATCATCTCCCATCCCACTACCAGTATCTAATGAAAACAATCTGGATTGGAATTTGATTCTTCACACTTTTCACAGTGGATGACATTTCTTTTGCTTTCATGGACATAATTAATAAGAGAAAATCCTTTACTGAAGAATATACACACTCAACAAAAATGGAAATGAAGTAGCATATCCTATGAAGTATTGAGGTTATTCATATCTAAGAAGAGATCCTGCCTCAGAAACCTTGATCAGTTCTGTATGTAATTAACACTCAGCACTTAATTAGCATTCAGTGGATGTTGTAGAATTAGAAATGAGCCACTACAACTCATCATTTTTTTTTTTTTAGCATGATGATGATGGTATAGGAAAAGGACAAGATTTAGAGTCAGAATATCTAAGTTTGAGGGCCATCTCTGGTATTTACCAGTATGGTGTTGTCAAAAAAAGCCACTGAACCTCACAAAGTCTCAATTTTCTTTTATATAATGAGAATAAAAATGATGTCCTAAAAGAATTATTGGGAAGATCCAAACAGATAAAGAATATTTAACTGTTTTGTAAAATGAAATAGTCAAATATTCTTGAACAAAGGTAGGATATAAATAAAATATCAAAAACAAATTTAATCCACTAATAAGATGCAAAAATTCTTTTTTTTAAGATTTTATTTATTTATTTTTTAAGATTTTTATTTATTTGACAGACAGATCACAAGGAGGCAGAGAGGCAGGCAGAGAGAGAGAGGAGGGGAAGGAGGCAGGCTCCCTGCTGAGCAGAAAGTCCGATGTGAGGCTCGATCCCAGGATCCCGGGATCATGACCCGAGCCGAAGGCAAAGGCTTTAACCACTGAGCCACCCAGGTGCCCCTAAGATGCAAAAGTTCTAATTAGTCTTACTGTACCCACCAGTATTTGCCTTCTATTGCATCCCAGAATAAGAATTACTTCAAATAACAGTAACTTGGATTAAATCACTGAGTAATATTGACACCATAAGAGTGCACTGCCAATTAAACAACATAGAAATATTCACAGATTATTTGTCCTCTCATTACAATTAGTTCATTCATTTCCTTTTATACTTATTTGCAATTTTTCTGTGGAATTTACTTTCGTTCTTAAGACATTAGTGCACAACAACACAAAAGATTTCCATTCATTAGAGAATATGTACTGAGTTTCAATGAAATCATGTTTTGATTATGTCTAATTTTAGTTTAATTTTCATCTTGTGCATTTCACCTATAGAGATAACAGAGAAATCTGAGGGAATAAAGGATGTTAATGCAACAGTTTGGAAAGATTCAAAGTTTGGTAGCAATGAGGAAATGAATAGTAAGATAAAGGGATTTCCGAGTAGTACTAATATAATTTGACAGCAAGAACATACAACTGAAATAAAATATATGCATTTTAAAATATTATAATACCTTCTACATTGTCACGTAAGTACTAAAGTGAGCAGTTGATTAGGTTTGAATTAGCCCAAACCACCGTGTATCATGGAAAACTGCTGTTTTCCTGAAAATCTTTAGCTAAGTAAATACTGTTTGTAAATAAAGCCAAGAATAGAGCAAACTGTAGCTTCAACAAATCTTCCAAGAGCCTTTAATGTTGATCACATCTGAAAGTCACTTTAACATTTGATGTGCTTAGAAATTATTTTAAAATTCTGTTTATAAAATACTTTATTTGTACTGTACAATTTACCAGGAAAGAACTCCTAAGATTATAATCATCTCTGCACTTATTATTCCTTAATATTTTCTTCAAAATCCTGTAACTTCGGATTGCACATGGTTGGTCCACTGTTTTTAGTTGGCTACACTCCTGAATCCTTGCAGTTACTCAGTCACCACGTCCTGCCAGTTCCACCACAGTATCTTTCCATTTGTCCACTGAACTGAGAAATCTGCTTCTAATCTTATCACTTTCCCCAACCCAATGTTACTTCCAAAGTGCAAGAGTAAAGTAATTCTTCTACAACCCACTTCTGAGTATCACACTCTACTTTGACATCTCCTGGCTATTGTTCACCGACTTCAAGACAGTCCAAACTTTCCAAATGCTGCACAAGCCTTCCCCTGCATACAGCTCAGCCCTCTTCTCTCTCCATCACCTGTCACACACTCTCAAGTCTCAACCACACCTACCCATATATTCTCTGCTTCAAATATTCTACATGTTCTTCCTAATCTTGAGCTTCTACATGTACTTTTCCCATTTGTTTAAAATGCTCTTCCTCTGTTTGTTTAGTTAATGCTCAGTTTAGGCATCACATTCTCCAGGAATACTAAAAATTAGAGTGGGTTTTCTGCCTGTGTGCTCTCATCAACCCCCACTTATTTAGCACAGTATTGCCAGTATAGCAGAGAGACAGTAACACTGGTGGTTAGCCAACACTGACTAAATAAAAAATAAAGAAGATGAATATTTTAGATAAAATTAAGTGTCATGTATAGTTGGTCAAAATGTGATTCTCACTACATTTTAAACTGCAACCTTTATGATTCACTTTATAAACTCACTACTCTATAGGCTCACCTAGTGATAAAATATAAAGATATGTAACTGAGAAATTCTCAAGGTAAAATGGGAGATTTTCTTTTAAGGGAGAGATGAACCACACAATTTGTTAAACATGTAGAAGAATTGTCTATGATGCTGAATAAATGCAGCCAACGTGTTGACAGAATTTTATTGTCAAATGGGCGTTGAGGAAATAAAATAATATACACGGCTCAAAGAGAAGCTAAGAAAATATGACATATAGATTAGTGTTAATCTGAGTAGAGAAGAAATATGTTGGAAAAGGTTTGAACATTGAAGCCAAACAAATCTAGGTCAAATTCTAATTCCATTAGTTATTAATTACATGATTTTGGAGGAAGGAAATTTTTCGAGTCTCTGTTTCCTCATCAATAAAATGAGAATTATAGTAATACACCCTCCTATGTAAAATCTGGGGAATAAAATTTTTTAAAGTACATATTGCAATATCTAACATGAAGTGCAAATTCAATAAATGTTAGTAATGCAGTTAATATGGAATACTGCAATAAAGGAGATCATTATGAATTATCGTCATGAGAGAAGACCTCATATAGAAGATGATTTTGAGCTGGGCTTTGAAAATGGATAAACATTACAAAAGTGATAGAAACAGAATGGGCCGGCTGGATTTATACTTCATTCACATCTTTACTATGGACCATTTATTAGAGACTAGCTTGTGCCATTGCTATTTGTGAATTAACAAATTTCCTCTACCACATCACAAATTTCTAGAAGGGAGTATTTTATCACCAACTCTGCTAACTACTTGGCAACTAGCACACAGTAAGTTCACAATATTTTATTGCTGTTATTCATTTAAATAGTCATTTGGGTAAGTCTCAGGGAAAAAGTCTGATCATTAAGGCAAAGCTAAATGCTTGAGTGAGGTCTTGATATTATGGAGGGCCTTCAAATGTGGGCAACATACATACTAAACTTAATTAAAAGTCTTAAAATAAGTCTTAAGTAACCGATGAGTTATACAATAAAACTAACCAGTCCTCCTAAATTAATATAAAAATCACATAGAAAAAGAACAATGCAAGGATAGGCAATGATATATTTTTTAAGATTTTTTTTATTTATTTATTTGACAGACAGAGATCACAAGTAGGCAGAGAGGCAGGCAGAGAGAAAGAAAGGGAAGCAGACTTCCTGCTGAGCAGAGAGCCCAATGCGGGGCTTGATCCAGGATCCTGGGATCATGACCTAAGCCGAAGGCAGAGGCTTTAACCCACTGAGCCACCCAGGTGCCCCGGCAATGATATTTTTAAAGAAAAATCCTGAGAGGAAGTACATATTAGTTCTCAAAATTTGTCTTAGAGTAAATATAATTAAAACAATATGACTTAGACAAACAGATAGATGGAATAGCTTAATTTTCTAATGGTCTAATCGTTCTAGAGACACAGATTCAAAAGTGGGCTATTTTAGCCACATTCTAAAAGACTCTGAAGGTCAAGGACTAAAGGAAATCCTTTCAGCAAGCAAAATATTAGTCATGTATCTCACTGTCCACTTTGCCTGCAAAGATAGATAGCCTAGAAAAAGGAGTTATGGCAATTATTGGACTGTGGCTACAGAATACTTGGCTGGTGATCAGTGGCTTATAAGAAACAAGGTTAGACTTGTGACTAAGAGCATTAGAGAAGAAAACTCAACAGAACACTCTCACAATGAAGTAGACCATTAATAATCAGATGCATATATTCATCCATTGTGGATATAGGTGAGCCTTCTTCTCAGAAACCTAGTGCTTGCTCAGTGGGCTTGTAAATAAGAGGGGTGGCCATGGTGCACAAGCACAGACTATGTATGGGCATAATGTTATGGGACTGCCTTCATGAAGACTGATCTCTCTACTGCCACTGTCACCCAGTGTTTCAGAAGTGGTAACTAACTCCAGTCCCTCAGGATGTTATTAAGTTTCAATGAAATCAGTCAGGGAGATAATGGCAGACTGGATTACTACATTGGATCTCTTCCATCAGGAAAAAGGCAGTAAAACAACGTCATGGAAATAAACACTCATTCTGCTTTTGAATTTGCTTTCCTTACTCATTAGGCTTTTATCAGAACCATCTGTAGATTTATTAAATGCCTAATACATCAACATTTTGTCCCACATCATTGCTTCTAATCATCAGACAAATGGCAAAAGACATAGACAAAGGGCTAGTGTCCATGGGATTTATTGGTCTTACTCATAAAATAGTAGAAAGCCTAGAAAAGACTCAATTATGTCCCTATCTATAGGACAAAATATCCAGACATTGCTATCTTACTAACTTTTTTTTTAAAGATTTTATTTAGTTATTCGACAGAGATCACAAGTAGGCAGAGAGGCAGGCAGAGAGAGAGAGGAAGGGAAGCAGGCACCCCGCTGAGCAGAGAGCCCGATGTGGGGCTCGATTCCAGGACCCTGAGACCACGACCCGAGCCGAAGGCAGAGGCCTAACCCACTGAGCCACCCAGGCACCCCTATCTTACTAACTTTTAGTAATTACTTACTCTGTATCTCTAACAGAATTAGATTCTGGATAGAGATTCCTTAGATAGGAGATTTATTCAGGCCCATTTTAGACACTAAATTTATATTCTTCAATGTAGATCTAATCATAAGAACAGTGAGAGTAAAGGAAAATAGCATTTATTGAATGCTTAATATGTGTTATGCGTAGTATTTTACAGGTGAGGAGCATGTTTATGGAACAAGAATTTTCTCTGCCTTGTATACTATTATAGCCCCTGTTCTTCAAATAGCACATGGCACTTGACAAATACTATCTATGTGTCTATTATGTTAATGAATGAATAGCATAAAACTCTAATGATTTTCAGTCAACTATCTCTCCTCCTTTCATAGATTCCATCCTTCTGCAAATTCAGGTTCAAAGAATACTACCTAAGGGGCTCTGTGGTGCATAATAGACCAATTTCATCAATCTGATATTAGGTTACAGTCGAAAGACTTCCTGGTTTGAGCAATAACTCTATCTAGATATTTAGGAAAATGAATTTGGAATCATTAGAAAACATGGAATATTAGTAGCCTGTGATGATACTACTGACCTCCCCTAGTGAGCCGTGAGATCTTGAACAGGCAACTAAATGAATAGGGTTTTGTATTTCCTTATCTCAGAATAAGTAGGTTTAAGAAGCTGATCTCTCAAAATATCTCTGTAACCTAAAATTCAAGGAATCTAAGAATTACATTGTCGATTGTTTTGTTCATTTTCCAGACAAGTGGGATATTTTCATTTAGCCTATAATTTAACATGTAAAAACATTATGGAATAGGACAAAGCTATTTGCATCTTAGTATTCATTTATAGTACATGACAGTAAAAATTTACGATATATAAATATAAAATATGAAAATAGAAAACATAATAGTAGAAAATGTGGCATAAATTTAACTCCACTGGCTAAGATAGTTAGCTTTTCTTTTTTCTGATTATGTAATTTAGGTGCATGTTTTGTAGCTTCTAACCAAAAAATCACTGCACAACAAAACTGCTTAAGACATTCAATTTTTCCTTAGAGATAAATTAAGTTGTATGTATTGCACATATAGTAGTAGGAAGCAAGGTCTTCTCTATACATCTTAGGGAAACACAAAAGTACCTTGACAAAGAGCTTGACTACTGTTATTCTATTGCTAAATTGGTAACATTTAAAGGTCCACGGTATTCAATTTTCTTACACAAATTAAGAATACATGGGAGATACTTCATTTTCACTGACTTTACAAAAATCCCTGATTAACATGCCAGATGCCAAAGCTCTTCAAGCCTGATGAAGGCTCCCTGGAGTTAATGTCCTTTCGGCGGTTTCTGCCAAAGGTCTGAAGCACACTGTGCAAGCCTGCATAATCACATGATTTTACTCCTGTAGAGGAGCTACTGCTACAAGGAAAATCCACTGCCTTGATGAAAAAAGTATAAAATCATAAAATATCTGGAAAATAAAAAATCTAAATGCAAGTCAGTAGTATGATATCCTTTGGTGTTCTAGTTCTAACATCTATAATTTCAGCTCCCTCTAATTGAAACAAAAACCATTCATTTTATTGCCACAGAACAAAAAAGCTCTTTAGCAGCCTGGCCAAAGAGGGAGAGAGATGCTTTGGTGGGTGCAGGTCGTGTGTGTGGATGCTACAAATAAAAGTAGAAGATAAGGAAAATTAAATTGCTTGAGAAATTTTATTTTTAATTGAATTTGCCCATTCCTTTTGGTTACATATTCACTAACTAGGACTATCATAAACAGTCATGACCATGAATCAGCCCACGAAGCGCACATTTACACCCAAGCACAGAGCCACAACCTCCTATTTCACTGTGCCACTGGCTGGAGTCAAAATAGTTAACTGTGGATGATACTGTTCATTCTCTTGCTAGTGTCTATTCTCCCCTTCACTTTGTTAACAGAATCATGATTTTTTAGGGAAGCTACTATATAGCACCCCAGTGATGGATCATGATACTCAATCATAATGATGTTTTCTCCTGATTTCCCAATCTCTCGTGAACCCAGGATGGCCATGGGATCTGTATCTGGATTAAAAGACTTTGAAGAGTGCTGAAGAAGTTTCTGGAAAACATTTTCTCTTCATGATGAAACAGAACACATGTACCTAGTACAACCTTCTTCCTTTCATCCATTGTCCTGCTCATTTTTCTTTAAAATTTTTGTATTCAGGTGGGAACAAGTATGAGATTTCCCAAAGAATCACAAAAAAATTGGTCTTTACATCACTGAGTGCCTGAACCAAAATTAGCCACCATCTACTTCCAGGCACCTGTCTGTTTAAAAAATAAACTAGACATTTGTCACTGTAAGCTGGGTTTTCTATTACTTGTAGCCAAATGCCTTTCTAATTAATATGTTCAGAATCACATTCCATTCTAACCATACTTATTAACAAACTACATCTTTTGCCTGGATCGCCATCTAGTTAGTCTTATTGCCACCAGTTCAATCCTTTTGCCATCAGATAATCTTTCTACGATACAAAACTTGCCCATCTATCTCCTCTTTAAGATCCTTCAGTGGTTCCCCAATTCTGTCAGGATAAAATTCAGAAGCCTCCTCATAACTCAAATGACTGGCACACAATTGCTTCTCTTAGCTTCATTAATTCATTCATAAATTTAATTATTTATTGGTTCCTCATTTATGTACTAAGGGTCTAACAAATTCATAACCAACACAATCCTACCTCTATATAGTTTTCTTTTTATCACCCTTTCCCATTCTTTGAATGACCACAAGTATGAACATTGCCCTGAATCCCATGTTAGAAACCTTAAGAAGCCAGCTGCTCCGGCTCCAGTCTCAACTCATTATGTGTAGATTCCTGGTCTTTTATGTCATGGAACTCAAAATAATTGCCAAAATATTTTTAGCTATTTATATGATATACAAAGATACTGAAGTCTAATCATGACTCATCAAAAATTATAGAAGTGAGCACTGAGGGCCAGCTGAACCTCTATCCCCAGGGTTTTGACTTGACTCTTCATTTCCTTAAGAGAAGTCAAGAAGTTGCATGTAGAATTACTCAGTTGTTCACTTACTTAATTAGCTAGAAACACAAGTTACTAAACTTTGACAGTAAGTATGACTGCTTTTAGAAATGACATTAGTAAATTAACAGAACTAAAGTAGAAACATGCCACCAACAACGCATTTAGTTGAAGGAACAATAGCAAATCTATCTTGGTATTAATTGAAGCAAACCATTCATAGAAATGCACATTGGTAATGCCTCAGCTAACTTCAAGCAGTCAAAAATGATACACACACACACAAACACACATACACACACTATTAAATCAAATTGGTATGTAAGATAAAGTAATCAAAATTGACATAAATACATATATTTTCAGTAATTTATAATTACTTTACCTATATACTTGCATTTCAGATGATGTGCAATTCAGCTAATACTCTCATACTATGTCTTAAAGATTATTTTTCTCTCATAAATTTTATATATATAGAAATCTTTCAAAAATATATTCTAGGGATGCCTGGGTGGCTCGTCATTAATTATTAATAATCATTAAGTATTGATTAAGTATAATTTTTCTACCACTTTTTAAGTAAAATGACAAAAATATTATAGGTTAAATTTTTTTGTTAATATTATAAGGAAAAGTGGAACTTCTAAAGAAAGCTAAAAATCCATAAATATATACATAAATTTTAAAAGAAATACATGCAGGAGAAGCAAAATGTTACTGCCAGGTTAGAAATTTGTATTTCCAAATAACTGTAATTTAAATAAAAAATGTAAGTTTTTGGTATCTTTTTTAAAAGGTCAGTTAGTAGTCATAAAAATAACAACAAAAATATCTTTCCTTTATTATAGTATTTGTATCCAGTTTCAAAAAAATGTATCAGGACTCAAAAGCTGAAATTAAGGTAATTTAAAGTCACTTTGAAGATGTTATGAACTCCCTGTTATTAAAAGTTGTCTCATAGGTTCTTCTATACTGTAATTTATAATTCATGATTCTGGAAAGAAAACAAAAAATTGACTCTGAGAAATCACTTTAAAGACAATTTTAAACTGACAACTTGCTCAAACATATGATTGAGGAATTTAAAGATTATAAATTTTCTCTAGGTTTTATTATTTTAAGTTATCATAACCTATACTTTAATAATAACCTGAACTATTCAAACACAATGAATAAAAGGCTAAGAAGTTGGTTAACAGATTCTTAGAAACATTACTTGGCAAAATTATTGCACTAAAAAATGTAGAGTTGGGGGAGGCTTAAGGTGTTTATAGGTGACAATTAAACAATGATCTTTCAAATGCTGGTCATTTATTTTGAAAAGTAAATCATTCTTTATAAAAAATAATTGCTAGGAACTGTTTAAAAGACCAGAAAAATTAAGTTTCTCAAATTTTATTATGTTGTCAACATAAAACAAAAGCTTCACATTTATTCATTCATTTACTCTGCTTTCCCTGATTTTTTCATCTTCATAGCAGTTACCACCATCTAACCTATTATATATGTATTGTTTTAGTGGCATACTGTCCCTACCTACCCTTTAAAATATGAACTCCACAAGACGACTCTCTCTGTAATATACTCTATTTTATGTCCAGATCTTAGCAGTGTCCCAGGTTCATATGAGGCAATTTATAAATGTTTACTGAATGAATGAATGAATGAATGAACGAACCAATTGTTATCATGTGCCATTCACTGAACTGGGTGCCAAAGATGGAGTAATTAACAATGTGGACATGGTCCCTATCATGGCAAAGCTTATAGTTTACTGAAGGTACAGACAAATAGACAGTTATAGGAACCAATATCATGAATACTGTAAGAAAGGAAAACACAACAGTGGTACCATCTCTGAAAGTGGAGGAAGGCTTTCTAAAATCAAATTCAGATCTAAAAGATACTTGGAAATTAGCCAAGTTTTTGAGAGGTGAACAGAAAAGAGAGTAAACCACTCAACATGGAGAAACCATATATGCAATGACCCAGAGATAAGAGAAAGAATGACCCAAAAGAAATTCTATACAATTCCATCATAGAGATTAAATTGAGGCGGGAGAGGTCTAAGTTAAGATGTTTTTAGCAGATGTTTTCAGTACCAAGTAACAGGAAAATCCGTCTAAGTCCTGAGATGACTGTACAGACAGATTAAGACCCTGTTTATTTTTTTCTTTTCCCAGGTCCAATCCCTCACCAAGAGTTCATCCTTGGCACCCCAGCTTGCACTGATTATCTCAAATTGTCTATCAGTACCTCCTAGACCTATTCACTTCCTTTTTCACATCCAGAATAGAAACAAGAAAGGATGGTGAGTCCTATTTCCAGAAATATCCTCAGATTCACTTCAGTTGGTCAATTTAGGTCACATGAAAGCTAGGTACAGGAAAGAACTGACTGGCCTCACCCACATCTCCTGCTGAATCCTTAGAATCTAGATGGAATCCATATCTCTGACACCACAGTAAGCCATTAGAAACCAGGGATACTTTGTAATGGAAAAAGGAAAATTGAACACACAGACTGTTGGCCTGTTGTATTTGCCTGGTAACTTTAGATTATATCAAAAAAGCAACTAAGATCCACTGAGTTGAGCAAAGGAAGAACCCACTCAGACAGTTACAACAGAAACACTACTCTTTCTGCAATGTGAAGAAAAGAGTAAACAGAATCAAGATTAGAAATGGAGACAGTAGTTAGCAGGTTGGTACAACGTGCTATCAGTATGGAGAGACTGGCAAAAGATTCAAGAGATTCAAGAGATATTCAACAGTTAGAATAGACAGACACTGGAGAAGATTTAAATTTAAGAAGTGAAGGAGAGAGCTATGTCAAGGACGATCCCATGTGTAATGATTGGCCAAGAAGACTTGTAGAGTGGTCCTATAGAAACCAAGAAGGAAAAACAACTTGTAGTGGGAAATGATGAGTTGATTTCTGGATATAAGTTTGATATGTCTACAGGTTATAACCTTAAAGTTGTTTTAGTTCTCAGAGTCATGCCATTCCAGATGTTAGAGAAGTTATTATAATTCTATAATAGAAGTAAAAAGTAAATAGACCATTTACTAGTTATTAGCCAGGACCCATTTCCTTTTTGTGCTTAAGTTTTCGTTTCATAATTTCTTTTTTTCTTTTTTTTTAATTTTTTATTTTTTCAGCATAACAGTATTCATTATTTTTGCACCACACCCAGTGCTCCATGCAATCTGTGCCCTCTCCAATACCCACCACCTGGTTCCCCCAACCTCCCACCCCCCGCCCCTTCAGACCCCTCAGATTGTTTTTCAGAGTCCATAGTCTCTCATGGTTCACCTCCCCTTCCGATTTCCCTCAACTCCCTTCTCCTCTCCATCTCCCCTTGTCCTCCATGCTATTTGTTATGCTCCACAAATAAGTGAAACCATATGATAATTGGCTCTCTCTGCTTGACTTATTTCACTCAGCATAATCTCTTCTAGTCCCGTCCATGTTGCTACAAAAGTTGGGTATTCATCCTTTCTGATGGAGGCATAATACTCCATAGTGTATATGGACCACATCTTCCTTATCCATTCGTCCGTTGAAGGGCATCTTGGTTCTTTCCACAGTTTGGCGACCGTGGCCATTGCTGCTATAAACATTGGGTTCCAGATGGCCCTTCTTTTCACTCCATCTGTATCTTTGGGGTAAATAACCAGTAGTGCAATGGCAGGGTCATAGGGAAGTTCTATTTTTAATTTCTTGAGGAATCTCCACACTGTTCTCCAAAGTGGCTGCAACAACTTGCATTCCCACCAACAGTGGAAGAGGGTTCCCCTTTCTCCACATCCTCTCCAACACATGTTGTTTCCTGTCTTGCTCATTTTGGCCATTCTAACTGGTGTAAGGTGGTATCTCAAGGTGCTTTTAATTTGAATCTCCCTGATGGCTAGTGATGATGAACATTTTTTCATGTGTCTGATAGCCATTTGTATGTCTTCATTGGAGAAGTGTCTGTTCATATCTTCTGCCCATTTTTTGATATGATTGTCTGTTTTGTGTGTGTTGAGTTTCAGGAGTTCTTTATAGATCCTGGATATCAACCTTTTGTCTGTACTGTCATTTGCAAATATCTTCTCCCATTCCATGGGTTGCCTCTTTGTTTTGTTGACTGTTTCCTTTGCTGTGCAGAAGCTTTTGATCTTGATGAAGTCACAAAAGTTCATCTTTGCTTTTGTTTCCTTTGCTTTGGAGACATATCTTGAAAGAAGTTGCTGTGGCTGATATCGAAGAGGTTACTGCCTATGTTCTCCTCTAGGATTCTGATGGATTCCTGTCTCACGTTGAGATCTTGTATCCATTTTGTGTTTATCTTTGTGTACGGTGTATGAGAATGGTCGAGTTTCATTCTTTTGCATATAGCTGTCCAGTTTTCCCAGCACCATTTATTGGAGAGACTGTCTTTTTTCCACTGTATGTTTTTCCTGTTTTGTCGAAGATTAATTGACCATAGAGTTGAGGGTCCATATCTGTGCTCTCTACTCTGTTCCACTGGTCTATGTGTCTGTTTTTATGCCACTACCATGCTGTCTTGGTGATCACAGCTTTGTAGTAAAGCTTAAAATCAGGTACCGTGATGCCCCCAGTTTTATTTTTGTTTTTCAACATTTCCTTAGCTATTCTAAATACTGATGCTATTTTCCAAAGCTAAAGTGTTAGGAGGAAAAATGAAGAGACCAGAAGCATATAATAAATCATCTGTGTTTTCCTCTAACAAGAAACATAAATGCCTATTAAATACCACCTGCTACAATGATGTGGAAATAGAATAAGAACTAGAAATATCCTGATTCAGTATACAGAGGAGCAAACACTGGGCTAGATAATATCAAGGTCAAGTAGTGACACATGAAAGGAGAAAGTAGAACAAGATTTTTTTAAGTCTACCAAGAAAAATATATTATTATTGCAACACGGATACCCTAGTTGCTTGTAAAAAGGGGAGCATCTTTGTATGGGACAGTATCTACCTGAAACATCACTTGGAGGAAGAGAGCTAGGCAGTAAGATTAGCAGCTGCAAAATAAAACTGATTCAGCAGCAGATGTGAGGCAAAATTCCCTGTTTCCAAATTTGCTAGAGGGATGTAGCCTTATTAGGGAGGAAACTGAATCTAGGTTATACAATAATGAAGTAGATAAAAAACATAGCTAAATGGTACTTCATAATAAATCACTGAAAATTTCAGGATGGAAGAGAGCAGAGAAGAATGCAGAGAAGGGAGGAAGAGAGAAGAGAGAGAAGGACAAGGAGAGGAGGAACGTAAAAAGAAGCTGGGGAAAGAGGAAGAGACTGAGACATTGAGGTTGGGGTACTGAGGAGCAGTGCACAGGGGAAAGTAGGAAAGAGAGAGACAATACAACAAAGTAACCAGAGGAGAACTTTCACGTGACTAAAGGGAATGTTTTAAATGAAAGAGTACTTAATATTCAATTCAAAGCTATTTTCTTTTTTTTTTAAGATTTTATTTATTTATTTGACAGAGAGATCACAAGCAGGCAGAGAGGCAGGCAGAGAGAGAGGAGGAAGCAGGCTCCCCGCTGAGCAGAGAGCCCGATGTGGGCTCGATCCCAGGACTCCGAGATCATGACCTGAGCCGAAGGCAGCGGCTTAACCCACTGAGCCACCCAGGCGCCCCAAAGCTATTTTCAATGATATAATATTAAACCCATATTTTCAGGAAAGTCTGATATACTGAAATGGGGTGATACTGAGGAAAGAAAAGGAGTAACAGGAAATCTGGTCATCCCTACTATTACCCCTACAATCATCTTCTCAACGGGAAAGATAAGGCTTTCAGGTCCCATGTGTCATGGCAGGTTCCCTTGTGTTTCAGCTTAGGTTCCATTCCAATGAATTCTAAATGAAATTTTGTTTACATAACATAATTCACTCACGTATTCAATGAGTGCAACCAAGAACAAACTGAATGGCTGCATTGCCATAATTGGGAGTGTTTCAATGAAGCAGTTACAAGCAGAAATGACCTAAAAGTGACTGTACTTCAAATATATAAATCGCAGATGAACTTAATTACATCAGAGGCAGTAAACTTAAATGAGGCAAGTCTGATATCTTTTCTATACTAGAACAAATTTGTACAAGATATACGAAGCTTTAAGGGCCATTCTTCTCAAGATCTGTCAATATTATACTTTTTTAAGGTTGTAGGACCAAGGTTCTAATCATAGCTCTGATGCTATCTGCCTTTTTCTACTGTGTGGCATTTCCACTATGGTTGCTTTTCTTAAAGGGGATTTCCACTAAGTCATTTAAAAAAAATAATTCAAAATTGAATGTAGGATGTGTCAATTCATTAATGACCTTTTTTTAAAGGCTTATAACATTTTTGCAGAAAAGAAAGATAGTCCAAATAGGACCTATTGGAAACAATGTTCTCTTGCAGTTAGTGTCTTTTGCTATCATGCTTCTTGTTTAAGGGGATTTCTATAACTTTCCCAATTTGACTGTTCTGTTAGAAAAAGTGAAAAAATACAATCATTTCTAATTGCCATGACAGATTCATGATAAAATCACTTTCAGGAAAGTTATCAATTTACTTACTCAAAACATATATATTTTTTAATTACCAGGAGTAAGAGCTGGTTTTAGCATGACACAGAACATAATGTACTTACCCTTTTCCAGGAAGCTCATAAATATCTGAGCATCCAAATAATAGAGAAGATATTTTAAAAGAAAATGGCAAGGAAGTATAGAAAGAATAGCAGGGTCTACTCTGGTTGAATTATGACATGAGATATGATACACCTAATATAGAGAATTGTTGTGAGCCTCAAATAAGATAATGTTTGTAGAGTACTTGGGACATGTAATTATTCAGTCCAGTTTTACAAATGAGGAAACAAAGGCTAAAATCATCCAGCTAGTGAGTGGTAGAGCTGGTATTCAGATCCATCAGTATGACTCCAAAGGTGGTACTCTTAACTCTTGTACTATAGCAGTTCCCAAATGTCCTGCTACCATGCACACAACTTCTTGAATAAGGCAACAGAATTTTTTTGACAGCTAACTATTGAATGACACATTCAGACACACTACAGCCATTATCACTCCAATAAACATGGTCATCTACTGGTTATTTGGGTTTGTACATAGATAGCAAAATGATTTGCAACAGATGATGAATCTTAAGGACTCAAGTTTTATTGTAGGCAGGGGATATAGGAACCAGATGACCAAGCCAGCTGAGAAACAAGACATATTCAATATAGGCAGCAGTCAGAAGCACAGTAAGGCTGGCATAGTATTCAAATAGCGGGTTAGGTGTCAATTCAGGCAGATGAAACTGACATCAAAGGTAACAAGAGAGGTTACCAAAGGCAAGTATGGAACAGAAGCAGAAATCCCAGTGGCAGGAAAAAATGAAATAGTAACAAGAGTCAAAAGACAGCAAGTATAGTGAAACTCCATCATGACACCATATGTGAGATCCAAAAAAATGACCTGTACAATGTGAAGTTACACTTTATGAAGTTAAAGAAATAACTGGCATAAGGCTGCTGCAGAGGATGGGGGCTGGCTGAGAATTACATTCGATCCAAAATCGCATTATTGCAGAGTGCATTATTTTAGTGTTTCACTGAGCCAGTCACACACGCAGCAAAACCATAAGTGCCTTACCTGTAGTAAACTCATATATTCATCACCCACAACCCTATAGTTAGCTTTATTTCTCCATTTGTGCAGATAAGAAAGCTGAAGTACAGTGAGGCTAGTAACATGCCCAAGGTCAAAGAGCCAATAGGGCAGAACTAGAACAAAAATCCATGTTGCCCATCTCTAGAGTCCACACTCATAACTAGTAGGCAGCCCTGTCTCTGCAAAGTCAGGTATCAACCCGCTAATGTCAGAGAATCTGACAGTAGGAACAAGACTCATGTCACAGGTCAAAGATCTGAGGTGTGGGGTCAGAGCTCTAGTCTTTATGGCACAGTACATGCGAAGAAGCTAGAATAGTGGTAGGCACATAATAAGCACTCAACAAATGCTAGCCATAAAAATATTAATAATTGTTGTTTCTGTTGTAATGAGAAGAAACTTTGATAGGCTGAATCTGTTCCTCTGCCAAGTTGAAGTCCTAACCTGCAGTGTGAAATGTGATTATAGATAAGGTCCTTAAAGAGGCAATTAAATTGTAATTCAGTGGGCTCGTCAGGGTGTGCTCTAATCCAATAGAAAAGAAGATTAAAACATAGATGTGTGCAGAGGAAAGACCATGTGGAAACACAAAGAAAAGAGCCATCTGCGAGCCAAGGAGGAGGCCTCAGATGAAACCAACCCTGCCCATACTTTGATCCTAAACTTCCTAAATCCTCAAGAACTGTGAGAAAATTAATTTCTGTTGTTTAAGTCACCCAGTCTGTGGGGCTTTGTTATGGCAGCACTAATACAGGGACCAAGAGGTGCAAAACATAACATGTCCAGGAAATATAGTAGGAGATCTGCATTAAATTCAGTATGAATGGAATTGAAGCAAATACTGCCACAGAGACCCACATCACAGAGAGGGACTCCAGACAAGAGCTCAGGTACTAGGTCTGGAACAAACATTAGAGCATGAATAACTGCAGAAGTACTTAGATGCCAAGCCACTGCCCTAATGCTTCGTAAATACCTTCTGCTAAGGAAGGGACTGAAGCTTGGGGGTGGAGGAGAACTGTCACCGAAGGACAGCAAATGTGTGCAGATACAACTGAAGAGTTACGGAAGTTAGGAGACCACCTAATTCTTAACACACACGCCAATATTAGATGTATAAATGCAATTTTAATTTTAAAATTCTTCCAAATTAAATGTCAACAGACATCTAGGTCACTACAGCTGTTCTTTTCTGGTTATTTCAATGATGAATGGCCCAAAATAATGATGAAAATTTCCTAAAAATAATATGATCATGAAATCTGTAAGTCATGTAGCATACATACCAATACCTGCTCAGAATTGCCTTGTCATCTACTAATCTGTTTTAAGTAGATACTAATTTTTCTACTGTTCATGTAGACCTTATTACTTTTTGTGTAGACCTACATACCTTTAATGTTAGGTATACCTCGATGTGTGTATTACACATTTGGGTGAGTTGATAGAATTATTCCAGAAGAATGACATCAATGAGTCTTCTTCCCTTTTGTATACCACCCCTCACACACACACCTACTGCATTTAGTAGCAATGGAACTCAACAAGCAAGGTCTGTGAGACCACTGCTTTGCATTCTTCATTAACAATGTATACTACATGCTCACAACATCAAAATAGCTCAAAAGAGCACAAATAAACTAAAAGTTCAATTAGCGATATTATAACCAGTTTCAATTTCAAGAAATAATAAGAAGCATACAGTGTGCAACAATTGGCGGTTGAAAACATTTTGAATGTGGAGGCTTTCAGCATCAGAATTCACAACAAGAAAAGCAGACAAAGAGCTAAAGCACTGACTCTTGGAACATATTCTACCTTTCCAGATAATTCAGTGCATGGTCACATTGATATTTTTCACAGGTTTCATGGTGAGACTCCATAGGAACAAATCCCATTTGCCAAAAAGGGCTCTCCATTCCAGATTAATGAAACTGAAAAGCAAGGATTATTACAACCATCAAAAGCTAGGGGCCACTGCCTTTGGTTCAGGATTTCTATGTAAGGAAAGCATCTTATCTAGATAAATGTATAAATCTCAGCAATTTTTTATTAATATGAAATAGAGAGTCCTACAGATAAATTAAATATCCAGTATATTTCTACTTGTTATACAATGCAAATAACTTAGCTTCTTAAAAGCTTTGTTATTGAAACGGTGTTTTTAAATTAGTAGATGGAGAAATGCTGTACCTATTAGTCATCAGCAATCAAAGAATGTATAGGCTGTTGTCTAGCTGAGCATTCTTCATGTTGTAACTCATCTATTTTTCTGTTTTCCTTAGGGAAGGAAAAATGTAGACTCTCAGCTTGATGTTAATATTCAGGTTGAATCTTGGTGATACTTTAAAAAGAAAATCATGGCATCCTCTGGTGAGGACCAGTTTCTACTTATTATTGAAGATGACAATAGCTTCTTGGAAAACTAAGACTACAGTGGAAATTACCAGACTCCTAATTTTATGTCAGAAGATCATACTGACAGCTGTCATCCTAATGAAGTCATCTATAAGGTTATAAATGTGGCCAACGTTTTAAGATAATCAGTTATGTGCTTCACATACTAATGACATTTTAAATGCAAGAAAAGTATGTATTTTGAGTATTTTAACCCTACAATCAAATAAAATTATTTAGGTTTTCTTTTATTATTCTCCAGAATATACTAAACCTCTGCAGAGATATTTCTAGCTTTTAGCTGTCAAGGAATTCTATATTTTTCTTGAATGGTAGCTGTTAAGATAAAATATGCCAGAGTCTAAGGGTTTTGTATGTATAAAAGAATAATCTTAGCACTCAAAGATTTTCCAAGAAAAGCTACAACATGAATAAATCTCAGCATGTTTTTATTAATATGAATTAGAGAATCCTACAGATGAATTAAATATCCAATACATTTCTGCTTGTTATACAATGCATATAACTTAGGAATAAAAGAAAAGCTAGCATTTTTCTACATGCTTCAAAATATTTAAGTTATGCTTTCTGCAATCTTTTGAGCCTTTGAAAGTGCTATTTTTAAATTTAAATAAATGAAAACTTGGAAATAACCATAAGAAAATTAACCCCTCTAAATTCTCTTTTTAGGCCTTTTAGTGGGAAGTCTCTAAAACTGAAGCTAAACCCAGATTTTTCTCAGAAACCTCAAGGCCTCTGGTTAAGCATTTGCCTTCAGATCAGGTCATGATCCTGGGGTCCTGGGATCAAGCCCAGAGTCAGGCTCCCTGCTCACTAGGGAGCCTGCTATTCCCTCTCCCTCTGCTGCTTTCCCTGTCTGTGCTCTCTCTCTCCCTGTCAAATAAATAAATAAAATCTTTGAAAAAAAAAAAAGAAAAATAAAAAGAAACTTCAAGGCCTTTATACACTTAGAGCAAATAAGAAAAACCTAAGAACTCCTATACAGACACTGGCAAGCTCTAAGGCAAGAGCATTACCTATATAATCAATTAGTTTTACTTCCATAAATTCAGTTGAGTTCTGCTACAATTTAGTAAGCACCTACCGCATGCTGACACTAAGATAAATATGAAAAATTTTTTTAAAAAAGACAGGAAAAAAATATATATATTCTCCTGATTACCAGCCAGGGTAAATCAGGGACAGACTCATCATTTCTGAAATTAAGTTTTTAAGTCATGACAGAATCAGAAATCATTAATTAAATGATGAATTAAAACTCTATAAACAAAAACTAAAAAACTTTTCTTTCATACATGGGTTAATCAATTATTCATTCATCTGTTCAACAAATATGTATTAAGTGTATCTCTATGTCAGAAACTCTTCCAAACCATTTATATAACTTAGCACAGTAATGTTTTTAAAAATCTTACAAGAGCGGCACCTGGGCGGCTGAGTCAGTTAAGCGGCTGCCTTCAGCTTAGGTCAAGATCTCAGCATCCTCAGATAGAGCCCCTTGTTGGGCTCCCTGCTCAGCGGGGAGTCTGCTTCTCCCTCTCCATCTGCCTGCCCCCACAGCCTGTGCTTCTCTCTCTGTGTCTCAAATAAATAAATAAATAAAATCTTTAAAAAAAACTTATGAGAAAGATATTATGATACATACTTTCTATTTAAGGAACTAGACCCTCCAGTTAAAATTTTGCCATGGATCAACTAATCTTTCATGTTTTGGGCAATCAAGTTCCAATTTACTCATCCTTCAGTAATGTATTAAGTGTTTGGTACTGGGAAAACCATGAGGAAAACAGATCCATTTCTGTCCTCTTGGAGCTCAGAATGAAGACCAATAACTCCCTAAGATCCAGGTTCTGCTCTTCAAGAGGCACTAGACATTCAAGGGCCTTCCTCAAAATTGTTGAAGTTTGGGGCGCCTGGGTGGCTCAGTGGGTTAAGCCGCTGCCTTCGGCTCAGGTCATGATCCCAGGTCCTGGGTTCAAGCCCCGCATCGGGCTCTCTGCTCAGCAGGGAGCCTGCTTCCTCCTCTCTCTCTGCCTGCCTCTCTGCCTGCTTGTGATTTCTCTCTGTCAAATAAATAAGTAAAATCTTAAAAAAAAAAAAAATTGTTGAAGTTCTCCTATTGTGCCCGGGGCTAATAGAGGCTAGTAGTTATGTCCCCGCAGAGAGTCTCGGGCTCAAACTAGGGTCTATGTTGAGTCTCCCGGGTTTTTGCATTTTTCTCTCAGACACTTTCCAAATTTCAATCTTATGCATGAGATAAACCAGTGGCCCCAAGGTACTGCAGTATTTGAAGATGGCAACAGGTATATTTTTTGTTGTTGCAGGGTTTTGTTTTTGAGGGGCGGGCACTGAAAAGTATATTTTCCCCTGTGTACCCACCACTACTGACACCCAGCACATCACTACCCCTCAGTAGGCTCTGTGCTTTATGTAAGGGAGTCCTCTGGCGTTGTTGCACCTAATTCAGCTTAGTAACATATATTAAATATACAGATATCATTAGACATATAATGAGGGTCACCACTGTATTCATTGATCTTTGAGGGTGACACTCAACTCTGCCATTTATGCATCTCACAAGCAGCATAGTTTCTGATTCATTATCATGGCCTTGGTAGTATAGTTTTAGGGGTATTTGGCTTTTCTTCACATGGAAACAGTATGACGGTTCATCCAGATGTTAATATATTCTTATCAGATACTCGGGAAATTCTCAAATAACTACACAGGTTAGCCCTGGACTCCTTAGTTACAGTGAGCAGTATCTGAGCTGTCAACTGGACTCCATAAGCCCCAATCCAATAGGGGCTTGTCACTGGCATTTTTAAGCTCCCAATATCAGTATAAGCTTGAATGGTGCATCCAACAGCTTTCAAAAGTTTTGGAAATTTCCTTTCTTCAGAGTGTAGTTACTCTGAGAAATGGCAGTAGTATTGAGGGGTTAATAACTGAGGGAACCACCACTGTGTATCTCTGGGTCGTTGTGGGATTCTTCAGGAGAACATGGCCGGTGCTTCAACTGATGGGCTCTGTGTCTGAGAAATGGCTCACATCTAGACAATGAACAATGATATTTTTCCTTTGCAGTAGGTGGCATCAGCCACTTGCTTATCCACTTCTAATTTACCTAGTCCCCAAGAACACCCAATTGATATCTCCTTGGGGCAATTTGGTTTACTGCCAATGATGTTAATATTACCTACTTTGTCTCTAATGTTGAGGTGCTACCCCAGGTTCCTCTTCTGGAAAGCTACAATTTTAATGACACTAGAGAACCTGATTGTCAACAGTATTTCCTACAACCAAACCTGCTCAACCACTGAACTTCTCAATGTTGGGGATATCCCCCTTTATAATACACTCCTTGATCTCCCACATACCCCAAACCCTGTTTCTCTTATTGTGAACACTAGTATGGTTCATTTGTTATAATTAACCAATACTGAAACATTATTATTAACTAAAGTCTATACTTTATAGTTATATTTCCTTAGCTATTACCTGGAGCCCTCTTTCTGCTTCAAAGTCTTAACCAGTCAATATACTAAAATTTCCTTAGTCATCTTGTCTCCTTATGTTCCTCTTGACTGTGACAGTTTCTCAGACCTTCCTTGTTTTAATGACCATGACACGTTTGAAGATGGCTGGTCTTCAATGCAGTTTGCAGTTTCTTCTTTATGACACAGTAAGATGCTACAGGCTCATCTTATATATTTCTTGCCCCAGTCCGAGAATCAGCCAGTTTCTCAAGAACTCCTGGTTTCTTTTACTCGTTAATGTCATTAGAACACAAGATCTGGTTTCAAGTGTGTTCATTGCTACTAAATACCGTTGATTCTAATCTCTGTGGCTCACAAAGGAAGGAAATATATGTGTGTATACTAACCCCCACACATGTATACACACACATTATATACACTCACACATAGGCACATGCACTTCTCTATGTGACCATACTTTTGTATGTGTCTATATTAAGATAAAATGAGTTCGTAGTGGTATCTCCAACTCTAATCCATGCCACCTGCAATATTCTGATCACTTTCCCGTGCTTATCTGTCCACTCACATTCCCAACAGTGAGAAACCTGGTTCCCAGAGATGGTGCTTTTCACTTAATCTCTGTGAAGGCAAATAACCTACAACAGCTACAAACTCTGCATTCTGAACTACGCGCACCACACTCTGTACAATACCATAAACCTACACAGTTCTCAGCTCTAAGGTCTTAATCCCATAAATGTTTCTGTGATGCTGGTGTGGAGACTATGCAAAGTACATATTCCAGACTCTCTTGTCCGCTGGATTACTGGATTACGTTATGCCTTGGGGAGCAATAAAAAGAAACTGAAAAGTATGCAGAGGGAAGGGCCTTTAAATCGCATTTTACTTACTTTCCATCAGCATTATTCCAACAGCTGCAAATTGTTGGCTCTAGCCTACACTTTCTTCTTTCACTTACAGCATTAGCTTTACCACACCCACTCAGGTTTGGATATAAACATGAACCTGTTCCTTTTACATAGTGGGAATAACAGCTTTGCCTCCCTTACTTATCCTTTGAGTTACATGCCTCTTAGGCCCCAAGTATCCAGAGGTACCCTTGGTTGTCTGAGCACCTGCCAGTTTATGACAGTTCCACAGTGATCTAACAACAGCTGAGCAGAACGTCCCCAAAGAAGTCCAAGCTTGAGCCCTGGTGAGCTTCCCCAAAGAAATAGAAACTTGAGCCCTCCAGGGCACCTCCTCTAATTTCCTATAATCTGATAGTACCATCTCTTTTCCTAGCTCTAGGAATGATAGCTGCTACCAACCATTATTCATTTTTGGATGTTGTCCACATCCCCTTTTTGCTCTCTTCCATCATTATTTTACTTGCCTTTCATCATTATTTTATCCAAACTCCACATTGAATGTGCTTCATCCAAAATACTTGGTATTTTGTTTCCTCAGTGAATTCTAACACTCTTTCACCCTCATTTATCTGCAGATATCTGCTGGGTGTGGAGCCTACTTAAGAAAGGAAAGAAAGGAAGAGAGAAAGAGAAAGAGAGAGAGAGAAAGATAAAGATAAAGATAAAGAGAGAAAGAATGAAAGAAAAGAGAGAGAAAGAGAAAGACAGAAAGGGGGAAAGGAAAGTCAAGGAGGGAGGCATGGGAGAGGGAGGGAAGGAAGGAAGGAAGGAAAATTAAAAAAGAATACCCAGGCATTCAAAATTAGCAAGACAGGAAACAACATGTGTTGGAGAGGATGTGGAGAAAGGGGAACCCTCTTACACTGTTGGTGGGAATGCAAGTTGGTGCAGCCACTTTGGAGAACAGTCTGGAGACTCCTCAAGAAATTAAAAATAGAGCTTCCCTATGACCCTGCCATTGCACTACTGGGTATTTACCCCAAAGATACAGATGGAGTGAAAAGAAGGGCCATCTGGAACCCAATGTTTATAGCAGCAATGGCCACGGTCGCCAAACTGTGGAAAGAACTAAGATGCCCTTCAACGGACAAATGGATAAGGAAGATGTGGTCCATATACACTATGGAGTATTATGCCTCCATCAGAAAGGATGAATACCCAACTTTTGTAGCAACATGGACGGGACTGGAAGAGATTATGCTGAGTGAAATAAGTCAAGCAGAGAGAGTCAATTATCATATGGTTTCACTTATTTGTGGAGCATAACAAATAGCATGGAGGACAAGGGGAGATGGAGAGGAGAAGGGAGTTGAGGGGAATTGGAAGGGGAGGTAAACCATGAGAGACTATGGACTCTGAAAAACAATCTGAGGGGTCTGAAGGGGCGGGGGGTGGGAGGTTGGGGGAACCAGGTGGTGGGTATTGGAGAGGGCACAGATTGCATGGAGCACTGGGTGTGGTGCAAAAACAATGAATACTGTTACGCTGAAAATAAATTAAAAAAAAAAAAAAAAAGAATACCCAGGCATTAACTGGAAAATAGCCCTAGTACTTTATCTTTTGAATACCTTCTCAACATCCCAGCTAATTTTGCCTTTTTCCAGGACCATGGGACCTCCCCACTATATAGCAATAAAAAGCTAAATGCATCCAGATCCTGCTCCAATGCTAGGGCCAGTTCTAATTGGCTTTCATGTAAGCCAAACATAAATATTCTGTATATCACTCTGCCTATGTGTATTGTCCCTCCCATAATCAAGAATATTACTAAAGTTAACATTTAAGGAGGGCACAAGATGTGATGAGCACTTGGTGTTATATGCAACTAATGGATCCTTGAACATTATATCAAAAACTAATGATGTACTATATGTTTTTAATTAAATTTACATTTTAAAAAGTTAACATTTTGGAAGTGCTTACTATGTGCCATGTGGAAGTATTCACTGTTATTATTTTCCCTTTTGTTTTTAGCTAAGAAGTTTAGACACAGATTTCATAACTTGCCTGAGGTCACACAGCTTTTAAGTGGTGGAGCCAGGATTCATATCAGGCAGTTTAACTCCAGAGCCTGCGCTCTTAATTGAGATTTTATACCTATCTGGGAACATATGGTGAGCTTAATTGGGGCAGGGCAGAGAGGGACATAGGAAATTAAAGTTTTACTAGATGTGCATTCAGGAGAAGAGACTACATGAAGAATAAAAATTCATCATGGTAGATGAGGGATTGAAACCAAGATTAAGAGATGGATTTAACAATAGAAGTAGGTTATTTAAAATAAACTTGTTTCATTCATTGAAGACATTTAAATTCTTTATTTCATTCTAAACCTATTCTGTGACTCCTTGTCAAAATTTCCTGAGAGAAGAAGTTGGCTTCTTCAAGCCTATGTGAGTCCCATGATTCTGTGCTCTCCTCATGATATAGCTTTGCAATAAACCAGTATACTCTTAGGATAACCTTTGGAGTCAGAGTTGGATTCAAATGCCACTTCTACTTTCTATTAACTGTATGATGTTGGCTCAACCTAAACATCAAGGTCTTCATTTTCTAAACCAATAAAGCATTGACTACATCTCCCTTACAACTACTTATAGGATTAAATGATATCATTCATTTACAATGCCTAGACTTTATGACTGTAAATTCTTCATGCTTCTCTACATTTCATATTTCTTTTCTTCTCTTAGGTTTCATCATTTAAATTTTTCATAATGTTTCTGCTCTAACTTCCATGTTCACTGTATAGGTCTGTTTATGTGCTGACAACATCAGTTACCATATGACTGTCTAAATAAGCTTAGTAATTATTTGAATCCTGTTAGCTTAAATGACACCAAAAATAGTTCAAAGTCTCTCAAAATTATAATTATCCCTTCCGTATTTTTCTATCTATCCAAAAAGGAAGTCCTCTAGATTCCATTTTTCATGAAATGATAGCTTCCAGATCATATGAATTGATACCATATGCCCTTTTCCAACAATTTGCAAAGAGGGAGGGAAGGAGAGAGGGAGGAAGGAAGAGAGGTAGGAAAGGAGGGAAGGAGGGAGGGAAGTAGAAAGATGGGCTGGGTATAATCTATCTGCTAGTATCTGATTGTATGACTTTCCATAACCCATCTGTCTGGTTTTCAATGAAACAACACTGCAATCTTTTACTATACCCCACTCTTCTGTGTAAGCTACCTTGGGTTCTTACATTCACAACCAAAAGACTACTAAATTCCCAACAAATGAAAATTTGATAGAAATAATAATAGAAGTCTCCTCCTAAAAATCCACAAAGTCCTGCCATCATATAAGTTTAAGGTGTGAATTTCCACTTCATATATATATGTATTTATATTTAATTTACATATGTATGTGTACATATATGCACATATACTATATATGTGTATATGTGTGTGTATATAGCCCATAGGTACCTGAATGGAGGATAAATCTTCCATGAAAAAGTATAGGTATAATATACAAATTTCCATATTATGGGAAGAAAACAATGTGAGAGTCAATAAAAGCAATACATATGGTAATTAGACTCTTGAGAATTATAGTAAAAAATGATAAAATGGATATTCAAAATAATTATACAGACAAAAACTGAAGACACTAGAGAGCAATCTATAAAAAAACAAGACCAGGCAACTTGGGAAAAGAAGTCAAAGAACTTATAGAAATTGAAAATGTAGTCATTGAAATAAAAATAAACCTCAATAGCTTGGTCCAGAATAGACATTGTTCAAGGGATAATTAATAAAAATGCAGGTTAGAATAGAAGAAAATATCTGAAATGTAGCAGGCAGAGAAAAAGAGAGAAAAATTTTGTAAATGGAGATTAAGGACTCCAAAAGAATTTAAAGGTATAAATTTTAACAAGTAGAAAGGATGGGGGAGGCAAATTTTCAAGGAAAAAAGTTGCTAACAACTTTATAGACTTGTATACAATAAAGTATCAGCAATTCAGAGAAACAATTCAGAGAAAATTAAACAAAGCCAAATCTACACTCTGATACATCAAAATGAAACTGCAGAATGCTAAAGATAAGAAGTAACCAATGAGAAAAAAAGAGATAATCAACAAAATAATAGCAATTAGTAAATAATAGAACTCAAAAGCAACAAAAAAAATTGTGAAACAAATGAATTATACTTTTCAATACCTAAAATAAAATAACAGTTGACCCAAATTTCATACCTACCAAAACTATCAACTAACAGTGAGTATGAAATAGAAACATTTTCAGAAACAAAAGAACTGAGGGAGTTCACCTTCAAAAGACCCTCAATGAAGGAAATTATGAAGAATACATTTCAGGAAGAAAAAAATTGATCCCACAAACAAAGAAAGATGCAGGAAAGAATATGATTTTGTCTAGAGCCAGCTCTGACCTATAACATGTATTCAAAAATCACTTGTTGGAAAAATGAATACATTATTTTTATTTACAATTTAAAATAAAAAGTAGTTATCAAAGTACAAATTGTTCAGAAGAAGAGGAACATGGCAAGATTTTTAAAGAATTACAAAATTCCAAAATAACAACTATGGGTGAGGTCACAGAAAATTTGCTTTTTTTTTTTTCTATACTGGTTTAGGATTTTCAGTTTTTTAACACAGAGAAACTAGAGGTTTATGTCAGAACTTACTATATATCTTCTTTGTATTTTTGTTTAACTCAAACAAAAATAGTCTTCAGTCACTGTCAATTTTCCTATATCTTTGTAAGAATATTATCTGACTCATTTGTGTGTCAACATCAATTTATGACATCCGCATGAGTATTCATGGTTAGTAGCCATTGATAAACATTGAAATCAGAATTCTGAGAAGTTTGAATGTGTCTTAACTCTCCTTTTTTTCTCTAACTCTTCTCTTTGATTAAAGACCAGATACTTCTGAGCAATCCTTTCTATATTTCTATGTGTCTAAACTACTAAACAGACCAGGACACAGTCAATGCTTTACTTTGTGTTTCTTTTTTTTTTTTTTTTTTTTTATTTATTTTTTTTTAAAGATTTTATTTATTTATTTGACAGAGAGAAATCACAAGTAGGCAGAGAAGCAGGCAGAGAGAGAGAGGAGGAAGCAGGCTCCCTGCTGAGCAGAAAGCCCGATGTGGGGCTCGAACCCAGGACCTGGGATCATGACCTGAGCCGAAGGCAGCGGCTTAACCCACTGAGCCACCCAGGCGCCCCTACTTTGTGTTTCTTGACTCTCTCCCATTTAATATTATTTTTTAAAAGTCATGTTGGTGCTTTCTTCCTTAAATCCTTTCACTGCCCTAGCACATAATTCAGCTAAAGTGGGCCAAGACACAGCTCATTTGAGCATATAAAACAATTAGTTCTTACATTTCTTGTGTGAATTTTTTTCCACCAAGAGGATTATTTATCTTAAGGGAAAAAGTTCCCTTATCTCTTGGAAATTCCTTCATACCCTTCTCTCAGACAGCTCCAGGCCAAAAACTTTATCTTCTTACTGAAAATATAAATATAATGGTCTTTCAATATTTTGTTAACATTTTTTAATGCATCAGCTCATTTAGGGTGTTTGTCTTTCTAACACTATCCTTACAATTTAAGTATTTAAAAACTTTTTGTTAATAATCTTTTAAAGTGTGAGCTAAAGATAATTGCATCTGTCTTTTTCATACCTTACTTTGATTCTTTGCATAGCACAAATCTTAAGAAAATCCTCACTGCAGTATGCAAAATGACCCTCCAAAGATGTCCACATACTAATCTCTGCCTTTTAACATTAAAAAAAAAAGAGGGGGTACTTTGCAGATATAATTAAAGTTATAGGCCTTAGGGAAGGTCAAGGACTCTGGATGACCCCTGTGTACTCCCATCTAATCACAAGGGTCCTTAAAAGCAGATAATTTTGTACATATGGAGTCAGAGATATACAGGAGAAAGAGAAGTCAGAGATATTTAAAATGTGAGACTTGAGGTACTATTACTGAAAAGAGTGACATAAAAAGCATGAAAAGGAACACAGGCAACCTCTAAGAATAAAGACTAGCCCCAGCTGATAGCCAGCAAGGAAGCAGGGACATTAGTCCTACAACTTTAAGGAAATTAATTTGATCAATAACCTGAATGAACTCAGAAGTGGAATTTTCCCGTCTCCAGTAGGATTCTAGCTCAGACAACACATTAATTTTAAACAGGTGATGCCTTAAACCAAGAATCCAGCTTAGCCATACTGTATCCAGATTTCTTAGCCATGAGCCTGTTAGATAACAAATTGGTGCTGTGTTAAGTCATGAATTATAGAGTAATTTGTTATAACAGCAGTAGGCAATGAATACACTCACAACTCTTCCCTTATGGAATTCTATCTCACAGAAGGGAGCCTATAAACCCTTATATTTATCAAGCTGGTCTTCACAATATGTAGATTATTTGTCAGTACACTCCCAGCCTTTCCTTCATGGCTACACTAACTTCCAAAACAGTATTGTTTCTTTTCCTCGAGGTTTTCTATCTCTTTTATTCTACTAATTCTTTTGAGAAGAGGGTCAAAATTAGGATAGCAGTTTCTGTTCTCACTTTCTCTGCCTTTTGGGAGATGAAGTCATCAGCAAGGCAAATCAAGAACATGTCAGATACTCTGATTTTAGCCAACTGAGACTTCCAGCAGATGTCCAGAAAGTCCCTCATTTCGCCTCTGTGCCAGTTCTGTAATTTGTGTCAGGAACACATCATCCATTCCCTCCATCTGTTAGTCTGTCACCTTCAAATGTAAGAATTCGGAAGAAGCAACATTTATGTATTTGGCTCTGATGATAATGATGTTACTGAGCACTTCTCCCCTTTTACCTTCACAAATGTTCTGTTTTGAGGTCATTTTAACATTCAGTCACAGAGACTTAGATTTTGCTAGTCCATTTAAGCTCTCATGTCTGGCTGTAGGATCTCAGTACATCTGAGTTCAAGTAACAGTTACTGCCCTCCTCCAAAGGGCTCAGTGTTTAATTAGGATTACACAAAATGTCTTACCCAGCACCAAGCTTTACTACTAATTCACAAACATCAAGAACGGAGACACAATCAGTGCCAAATCAAAATCTGGGATGTCCTAACCCTACCAGACTCACCTGCCTAAAATGACTTCCACTCTGGAATGTGTTTTAAGTTAGAATGACCAGCACTGACAATGTCTATTATAAACGTCACAGGGAAGCTGCTTAATTTGGGGTACTTTCAGATTTTGTAACTTACTAGTCAGGTAGCTACAAAAATTATGTGACGAACTTCTTTTCTCCAGTTTAGCTGTGTCTCATAAATCCATAAACTATAAGTTTATTTATAATAAACAGCTCTAACAAACCAGAAGTTCCCTACTAAAAGAATATTTGATCAGTATACAGCAGGTCCTGGAAGACTTTTATTTATCTTCCAGTTAATGAATTTTACCAGAATATTCACAAGGAAATCTAGTCCAGTCAAAATGGCCTGCCCTGAGGAAAATGTGAGCCACTGAGTTACAAACTCACTTTTCTTCCAACTTCCAATTATAGGCAAGGCCACTGCTCTCCTGTGATGCCCCAAATTTTTCTTTCCTTTAAAAGAATTATTTCTCAGGTGCCAAAGAACCCACTCTCACCTCCACCCCCTTATAATTTGGCCCCTGAAGTCAAGTCACCAGTAATGCCTATCTAGCCTAGACCTATACCCTAAGTACTGAAAAAATCAAGGTCTATCTTATTTTTATTTTTTTTTCATTTTTGTTTTGTTGATATCACAGTCTCCAAGAGGTCCTTAAATCCATGAAGATGAATGGACATAAAATATATGTATACTGGCATTAGGAGGACAGTATACTCAGATCTACATTACCAGTTACAGACCCAGTGCATTTGGGAGCCCAGCATATATTAGCATAAGTCTTTCCTGATGTTGGTTATTGCTGGTCCTCCTCTCCTGACATTTATGTGTATTTTTACAAGTTCCAATTTCTTGTATCCTTTGTGAATCCATTCCAACAACTCTTTAGGGACATTAATGAGGTTAAACTTTACCACCTTGTGTAATAATCTCACATTTAGTTTATTTAGTAGACATGCCCTGGAAATTGGTATATGATAGGCATCTGAGACCATAAATTTTATTTTCAAATGTCTTAAACTGTATTTACTAATAGTCAGCAGTCCTACTGTCCATATAATTCTTGATGTATTCAACCTTGTTCTGTTGTCTTAGATTTTGAATCTATCCTCCATATTCAGTTTAGTGTATTCTTGGACAAACTACGTAGTCTTCAAGCAAAAAGCAAACACATTCTTCCAGGGAAGAAGGTGGAGCAGCAGGATCCTACATTCAATCCTACCTTGTCCCACAGATACAACTAGATAACACCCACATCAGTGTAAATAACCCCAAAACAACCCAAAAGCTGGCATAATAGACTCTTCACAGCTAAATGTAGAGAAGAAGCCATATCAAAGAGGATAGGAAGGGCAGAAAAGCAGTCAGAAGCCGAATGGGACTGCAGGACTGTCTGTGAGAGGGAGAGAGATGCAGACACAGAGAGGGGAAAGGAGCAGATACCGAAGCCAGGCACCCTAGGCAGAGGGAAGATGAATCCCCATAACATTTCGTTTTGAAAGCCAGAGGGACCCAACAAATCAGTGGGGCTTAACAATAATCAGTGGGGCTTAAAATCAGCAAACTTGGCTCTGGGAAATCCAGGAGGGTAGAGCCCCCACCCTTAAACAGACAGCACAACAAATAACTCCACTGAGATACAGTATAGAAGAAGTAGTTTGAAAAATGCCTAAGGTATACGGGTAGGAGATTTATTTACCCATCTCATACTGTGTACTGGAGGGGCAGAAATCTTTGGGAGACTTCTCCAAGAACAAAAGAGCTGGCAGGTGCCATTTTCCTTCCCTACCCTCAAGACTAGATACAGACACCTGTGGGAATCAGGACAGCAGGAACACTCTCCATCTAACTTGCTAACAACATACCCCACCCCCATATTGTCCTGAAGACATGCCCCTTCCATCCAATCTTGGGCAGGAGTTTTCTGAGGCTGCTGCATGTACTCTTTTCTAGCAGACTGCTGTGGACCTTGCTGGCACCACAGGCCATCCCTGCATTCTTCTGTGGACCTTCCCCCTCTAATATGCCCTTCGCTGTAACCTATTCAAAACAGTCCCACAAGCCTGGCAGCATACAAGTACCTCTGACAGGGGCCAGCACCACTCCAAAGTGGCTCCTGCCCCAGGGAAAGGGGAAGATACATATCAGTCCAACTGTGGCCCCATCAGTCATCTGGGGACAGACTTGAGTATGACTGTAGGTTCCACCCACCAACAAAAGTTTCTTGGGGGACAACACAGGGAAAGTGCCCTGCAGTTTGGTGCTATTGCATCTCCCACAAATGCTTGCTCTGATTCAACTCAAGCCCAAGGCGGCCCCAGGCTAGCTCACTAACAACACAGAGACAAAACCCTGCCCACAACCATTACAGATGACTGGACTGAAGGCAAATATGGCTAAGCCACAAAAGTGGGGCACTATAACGCACATAGGAGACACCCCAGAACTGCCAAATTATGGTGAAGGGACACTGCACTTCAGGGCACTATATGACATCTTAATAAAGCCACTATTTTCAAGACCAGATATAACTGACTTTTCTAACACATTAAAAAAAAAAAAACACAGAGAGAGTTAGACGAAATAAGGAGACAAAGGAATATGACCCCAACGAAAGAATAGGACAAAAATCACAGGAAGCAACTAAACAAAATGGAAATAAGTAATATGCCTGATTTAAAAAGTAATAAAGCAATCATCATAAGGATACTTAATGGACTTGGGAAAAGAGGAGAGCACCTCAGTGAGACCCTCAACAAAGAGCTAGAAAACATAAAAAAAAAAAATTAGAGATGGAGAACTCAATAACTGAAATTAAAATTACAATGGATGGAATTAATAGTAGACTAAAGGAAGCAGGATGTATTAGTGACCTGGAGGCCAGAGTAATGGAAAACAATCAAGCTGAACAGAGGAAAAGAGAAAAAAAATAATAAAAAATTAAAGTCGACTAAGGGAACTCCATCAAGTGTACCATCAAGTGTATTTAATATGGCAAAAAGTAGTGATAAAGAGAGAATTTTAAAAGCATCAAGAAAAAAGAAAACACATACAAGGGAAACCCATAAGGGTATCAGGTGATTTTTTTAGCAGAAAGTTTGCAAGAGAGAAGGGAGTAGGAGAATATATTCAAAGTGCTGAGGGAAAAATCTATAGCCAAGAATACCTGGGAGAAGTAGGAGTCCTACTAATGACTAAATTTATCCATAATCCAGAAAGATAAATTTAGGTTAGACTCAGATTTAGTTATTATGAAGAAATGTTTGCCTGTTGAAAAAAAAAAAATACGCAATATCTCCCCACACCAAAAAAAATTCATTTCCTCATATCTAGGTTTTTTACTCATTAATATATGAAATAAAAACATAGCATAGGGGTGCCTAGGTGGCTTAGCAGAAGCCTCTGCCTTCAGCTTAGGTCATGATCTCAGGGTCCTGGGATCAAACCCCGCATAGGGCTCACTACTGAGCAGGGAGCCTGCTTCCCCCTCTCTCTCTCCACCTGCCTCTCTGCTACTTGTGATCTCTGTCTGTCAAATAAATAAATAATATCTTTTTAAAAAAATAGCACATTTTCCTATAACCCTAGACTTGTTTCTTTGGTTGCATAGGCCCTCATTAGGCTAGGGTTAGTAAGTGAAATTACATTATCTGACTGCTTTTAAGAATTATTCCTCTTGGATTCAACAATAAATTTCATGATAAATTGGCAGTTTGCTGGACTTTTTTGATCCCAGTTATTTCTTAAACCAATATACTCCAAGACCATGTAAAAGCATATTATAGTGCCATAAAAAGTTACCCTTCTCATTTACAATTGCACCCAAAACTATAAGATACCTAGGAATAAACCTAACCAAAGAGACTAAGAATCTATACACAGAAAACTATAAAATACTCATGAAAGAAATTGAGGAAGACACAAAGAAATGGAAAAATGTTCCATGCTCCTGGATTGGAAGAATAAATATTGTGAAAATGTCTATGCTACCTAAAGCAATCTACACATTTAATGCAATTCCTATCAAAGTACCATCCATTTTTTTCAAAGAAATGGAACAAATAATCCTAAAATTTATATGGAACCAGAAAAGACCTCGAATAGCCAAAGCAATATTGAAAAAGAAAGCCAAAGTTGGTGGCATCACAATTCCGGACTTCAAGCTCTATTACAAAGCTGTCATCATCAAGACAGCATGGTACTGGCACAAAAACAGACACATAGATCAATGGAACAGAATAGAGAGCCCAGAAATAGACCCTCAACTCTATGGTCAACTCATCTTTGACAAAGCAGGAAAGAATGTCCAATGGAAAAAAGACAGCCTCTTCAATAAATGGTGTTGGGAAAATTGGACAGCCACATGCAGAAAAATGAAATTGGATCATTTCCTTACACCACACACGAAAATAGACTCAAAATGGATGAAGGATCTCAATGTGAGAAAGGAATCCATCAAAATCCTTGAGGAGAACACAGGCAGCAACCTCTTCAACCTCAGCCGCAGCAACATCTTCCTAGGAACATCACCAAAGGCAAAGGAAGCAAGGGCAAAAATGAACTATTGGGATTTTATCAAGATCAAAAGCTTTTGCACAGCAAAGGAAACAGTGAACAAAACCAAAAGACAACTGACAGAATGGGAGAAGATATTTGCAAATGACATATCAGATAAAGGGCTAGTGTCCAAAATCTATAAAGAACTTAGCAAACTCAACACCCAAAGAACAAATAATCCAATCAAGAAATGGGCAGAGGACATGAACAGACATTTCTGCAAAGAAGACATCCAGATGGTCAACAGACACATGAAAAAGTGCTCCACATCACTCGGCATCAGGGAAATACAAATCAAAACCACAATGAGATATCACCTCACACCAGTCAGAATGGCTAAAATTAACAAGTCAGGAAATGACAGATGCTGGCGAGGATGCGGAGAAAGGGGAACCCTCCTACACTGTTGGTGGGAATGCAAGCTGGTGCAACCACTCTGGAAAACAGCATGGAGGTTCCTCAAAATGTTGAAAATAGAACTACCCTATGACCCAGCAATTGCACTGCTGGGTATTTACCCTAAAGATACAAACGTAGTGATCCGAAGGGGCACGTGCACCCGAATGTTTATAGCAGCAATGTCTATAATAGCCAAACTATGGAAAGAACGCAGATGTCCATCCACAGACGAATGGATAAAGAAGATGTGGTATATATACACAATGGAATACTATGCAGCCATCAAAAGAAATGAAATCTTGCCATTTGCGACGACGTGGATGGAACTAGAGGGTATCATGCTTAGCGAAATAAGTCAATCGGAGAAAGACAACTATCATATGATCTCCCTGATATGAGGGAGAGGAGATGCAACATGGGGGGTTGAGGGGGTAGGAGAAGAGTAAATGAAACAAGATGGGATTGGGAGGGAGACAAACCATAAGTGACTCTTAATCTCACAAAACAAACTGAGGGTTGATGGGGGGAGGGGATTGGGAAAGGGGGGTGGGGTTATGGATATTGGGGAGGGTATGTTATGGTGAGTGCTGTGAAGTGTGTAAACCTGGCAATTCGCAGACCTGTACCCCTGGGGATAAAAATATATGTTTATAAAAATAAAATAAAATAAAATTACCAAAAAAAACCCCAAAAAACAAAAACAAAAAAAAAGTTACCCTTCTGAAAACTAAACAGGGGAGTGCTGAGGATATATCTTTTAGTAGAAAAATGTAAAATTCAGAGCTAGATAAATAGAATGATGTAAAATTTTTGTTACTTGAAATGGTAGCTGTGGTTTGAGTATAAATATCAGGATACATAAAGATAGATGATAGGTAGAGCTGAAATTTACTAAATTATGAAAGTGACTTCCTCTGAGTAGAAGGGTTATGTTTAAACTCTTACTTTTTTCTTTATATTTTCCATATTTCTTAAACTTCCAACAAGAAGAATGTACCATTTTTATAATCAAGCAAAAACAACAAATGTTATTCTTGTAATTCCCTCTGACACTCATGTTATCTCCCTCCAGTTGTCAAGGAACAATTGGTTGCCAAATACCAGGAAATTAACAGCAATTATCACCAGCTGGCTAGCTGCTAAGAGTAGTCACTGGACTGTAATCCACTCAGCATGAGATAGAAAACCTTGAAGGAATAAAGTCGATGATAAATTAAACTTGAGAAATCAACTTCCCAGGAAATCACATATCAAGATGGCTCACTCACTGAGCACAGGACAACATTCTTGAAAGTCCCATTTTAATGATTTCAGCATTTAAAACAGACTGCTGAATTTCATGTGTTTCAAATGGCATGTCTGAATTTCTTATGTTTGAGATACCTTTTACAATTCTAACAATGAAATATCTCCTTGCCCAGGAGGTGACAATAATATTTTTATACAAACTCTATTTTCTTTAATAAGCACTGGATCCGAATGCACAACAAATAGCAGTGGATTGCGTACTGGCTTTACAAAGATAGAGAAGATAGAGTCTTTTCTAAGTTCCCTACAATCTTGTCAGGCAGACTGACTACATGGGAACATACAAGCTCATTTTGAGATTTTCAGGAGATGCAGTAATAGCACCTTTCATCCCCACTCAACTTCTGATTATGTTAAAAGGCATGTAAGATGTTAAGACAGAGAGAACACCAAAATTATGGAAAACACTTCTATTTATTGCAAAGTAGGCTTACTTAAATTGACCCAGAATTGGACAGATTTACCAATCTTGTTAGAGATGACTCTGGTGCTGGCCCTACTACAGAGGCCAAAGCTGCCCCTGCATAAGTGTTAGCTAGAAGAGCAGAGCAGAATGCATACTCTCTTTGGCCAGAGAGGTACTATAGAAGCAGTTCTCAAAGTGCAGTTCCTGGACCAGTAGCATCAACATCACCTGGGAATGTGTTAAAAATGCAAAGACGCAAAATTATGGGTCCACCTTAGACCTACTGAATCAAATCTCTGGAGAGGAGGCCCAGAAAATTCTTAAAGAGCATCTCTAGGGAATTTGGACTCACACTAAAGTTTAAAAATCACCTGCCTTAGAAAGAGAAAGAGAGGGGCGCCTGGGTGGCTCAGTGGGTTAAAGCCTCTGCCTTAGGCTCAGGTCACGATCCCAGGGTCCTGGGATCAAGCCCCACATAGGGCTCTCTACTCAGCGGGGTGCCTGCTTCCCCCCTCTCTCTGTCTACTTGTGATCTCTGTCTGTCATATAAATAAATAAAATCTTTTAAAAAAGAGAGAGAGAAAGAGAGATATTGAGGGAGAAAGAGAAAAGTGTCAAACTATGCATGGACATTTTCTCTTTCTGAGCTCTCCAATATCATGGCTAACTCCTCATTTGTGGGGAAAAGTGGGGGCAGGGAGGACAGAAGAGAGGCTAGGAGGGTTATACTATTGGAACTCCCTCCAAAGGGAAGGAAATATCAAGAGTAGGAAAGAAGCATTCCCCCCACTAACCTCCTTTAACTATTGGTTCTTTTAACCCATTGACTTTAAACATTAAGCTTAGGATTACATGGGGTTTTTCTGGTCCCCTTTGATGGAGACTACAAGAAAATCACTACAATTTGGTTTTCTCTCTCATGAAGCCACTGCTCCCCTTACAATCTTATCTTCCTATAGTACCTTTCTGGAACCATCAGAAGATTTTGTTTTTCAAAGTTTCCCAAATAATTTAAAATTCTAATTAAATGTTGGGGAAAATTTTGTAACTCCAGAAGGGAAAGTTTAAAGCTAATACTAATCATTATGAAATGTAGAGGGCTATTTACAGACTGTATTTGATGACAAGGAAGAAAAATCTTTATTCTTAGCTCCAGAAATTTTTAAAAAATTTAACTCAGAGGATTTTATCTGAAAGTCTCACAGCCAAACTTGGGAAATCAAACTAAAAAATCTACTTCCAGAATTTCAGCTAATAACCTACTTAGCCAGGCAAATTTTCTTTTTCTTTATTTAACTGGAGAAATGAAAAAGTACAAGATACTTTTAACAGTCCAATAATTCATGTGATGAGTAAAATTGAAAAACCTAGAACTGTTTATATAGCTGCATAAAACTGCACACTGTTGAAATTAAAGGCATAGGACCATCACAAGTTGAGCCTGATGATTTTCTCCTTGTGTACAAACTAATTACCATGAAGAACTGGTCATTTCCTATTCCACTTAGGGACTAAATCCAAGTCCATTATGTACCTAAAGTCAACAGCACACTCTCACTTCTATTTCGTATCTCAAATTATATCCACTGACATTGTCCAACATAAGCCAAGATTTTACAAATCAGTTAAATGTTAAATTAGGATAGTCCAATAATAATAGTCAGCAGAGATTCACATATCTAAAATAAATGTCTTGTCATTTTTACATTCCAAGGAAGAAGTTAAAATACAAAGATCAAATATTGGCATAAATTAAAAACATCAAGATCCAAATGAACTAAAGCCTCAATTGAACCATCCTGTTCTTGAAGTAAAGTCTAAAGAAATAAAGTTCTTCCCAAACTTCTTACCATGCCAGGTCTTAGAAGGGCTCTTGAGGTTAGGAACTTGGGATTTCTTCATAGCCACAGATGGGAGATCTTCCAAGGAATTTGGTATAGTTCCTTTAGGACCTCAGTACATGAGTTTGTCTTTCCTATGAAGCATTTTTAAATTTCTGAAGAAATAACAGATGGAAATTGTGCAATAATGCAGACAGATACCTAAGAGGCTCTCTACTAAAAAAAAAAAAAAAAAAAAAGAAAGACACCTTTAAATAAAAGATACTTTTAAAGACATTATTAAATTTAAAGTAAGAGTGAGAAATGTACAAATCACCATTTCTCTGTCCAAAATGAGAAAAAACAATAACCCATAAGATGAAACTTGAATAAGAGTGGTTACTGGTCATTGAAGATGAAAGGTAGGGATGCCCATATAACAGTTCAGACCAGAAAACTAACTTTGGGGTTTCTAGCGAGATGAGCTAAAACTAAGACACCTGCATTAAATCTGGGACCTAGACCCAGCAGAACAAAATACAATTTCCCTTCCCCTCCAGGAGAATAGCTTAAATTCTAATACTTACAATTCCCATCTATTAAAAGCAATCAGATATGAGCTCATCAACAAAGATGACTGAAACCAGAAGAATTCATCAAGAATAATAACAGCAGCAAATTAAGACCTACAAAGACATCGGTATTTATTTATTGCGTGTATGTTTTTATATGTGTGTGTGTGTGTATACACATATATATATATACACATATACATACACATATGTATATTTACATGTATATACATATAAAATTTATTTATCTGTGCTTCAAACACAGATCTGTTTTAGTTCTGAACCGTTGTATAACAAACCATCCTGAAAATTTTTGGCTTAAAATATATCATTTTCTTTTGTTCACAACTTCAGTGTGTCAGGAATTTAGGAAAGCCTAAGTTGGTTGGCTCATATCTGATCCATTTGGAATCAGTGGGAATTACTAGGGCTGGAGGAGCTATTTACAAAATGTCTTCTTTAATCATATGGCTGGTGCCGCGATGCTCCTTGGCTTCTCTCTCCCTCCACATGGTGTCTCATTCTGCAGGGCCTGGTCACTCAGCTTGAGCTTCTCAAGCATGATAGTTTCAGGTTAATCACAACTCTTGTATGTTTGTTGGCTTCCAAGTAGGATTGTTGTATTCAGCAAATACAAATACAGGATACCTACTTCAATTTTAATTTCAGATTTTAAAAAATTTTTTTCTTAGTATGAAATATCCTAAATATTGCTTGGGACATACTTACACTAACATATATAGATATAGATAAATATATATATAGATAAATATATAGATATAGATATATAGATATATATAGATATATAAAAATCTTAATTCTAAGAAGTAACAAGTGGAAGTCTTCTAGGCCATATGAGGACCTTGCTCAGAATTGAAACAATATCATTTCTACCTTAAAATATTGGAAAAGCAGTCACAGTGCCCACCCAGATTTCAGGGGAAGAGAGAGAAATCCACTTCTTGATGATGAAACGGAACGGTCAAGTTGCATAAGGGCATGTGAGATGGAATATATTGTGGTGGCCATCTTTAGAAAATATAGTCTGCTGAAGGACTATAAACACATATGAAAGAAAAGATTTTTTTTAAAAATATGGTAATATTGGCCTTGTAAAATGAGTTTGGAAATGTTCTTTTCTCCTCAGTTTTGGGGAATAATTTGAGAGAGATTGGTATTAACTCTTTTTTAAATATTTTATTCCTGCATGAAACCATCTTATCCTGGATTTTTCCCAATTAGAAGGTTTTTAATTATTTACTGAATCACCTTACACTCATTATTGGTCTGTTCAGATTTTCTTTCTTCACTATTCAGTCTTAGCAGGTTGTATGTTTCCAGGAATTTATTTCTTCTAGGTTATCCAATTTGTTGGCATATAATCATTTATAGTAGTCTCTAACAATTCTTTGTATTTCTGTTATGAATTGTAATGTCTCATCTTTTATCTCCAATTTTATCTACTTGAGTCTTCTATTTATTTTAGAGATAGAGAGTAGGGAGAGGGGCAGGAGCAGAGGAAAGGAAGAGAACCTCAAGTAGACTCCGTTCTGGTGACCTGAGCTGAAACTAAGAATTGGACACTTAACTGACTGAGCCACCCAGGCACTCCATGACTACTTTCTTCCTTAGTCTAGCTAAGGGTTTGTCAATTTTGTCTATATTATCTAAAATCCAACTCTTAATTTCATTGATCTTTTTTCTTTTTTCTATTTCATTTATTTCTGCTCCGATCTCCATTCCTTCCTTCCTTCCACTAACTTTGAGATTAGGTTGTTCTTCTTTTTCTAATTCCTTGGGGTATGAGGTTGGATTGTTTCCTTGAAATCTAACATTTTTCTTAATTTATCACAATAAATTTCCCTTTTAGAACTACTTTTGTTGCATTCCATAGTATTGGTATGTTATGTTTTCACTTTCATTTGTTTCTAGATACAATTTTGTCATTTCATTTCTTCTTCTTTGTTTGTCCAGGAATATGTTGTTCAAATTCTACTAAACTCAAATCTGGATCAAGATATCATTTTAAGAAGCATATTATTGTAATATCATTGAAAAAAGTAAGAAGGAAAAATTGGGAAAAGTAAAGTTTTTAGAAAAGATGAGAGGTAAGAAAGAACAAAATCATGACAAAATAGAAAAAAGTAAAATGATGAAGACAAGTCCAAAATTATCAACAATCACAATAAAATTTAATGGACTAAACTCACCAAAGATTCTCAGATGTGAAGGCGGAAAAGATCTAATTATATGCTCTTCATAAGAAACATGACCAGAATATGATAAAATGTAAAGTTTGATATAAGAGGATGGAAAAGGATATATCAAGAAAATATTAATACAAAAAAAAAGCTAGCGTGATTTTCTTACTACCAGATTGAGCTTGGTCTGCATACAGCCTGAGCTACAGTAACAAACGAGACTCCTAACACACCTGTTGTATCATATGACAATCCAGAGGCAAAAGTTCAATTAGATCTGGGAAAGCCGAGGCAATGGACCAAAAGGTCATTAAGAGACTCATAGCCCTTCAAACCTTGATGGTCCACCACCACCTGCAGTACTGCTCTTTTTGTTTGCTTTTTGAATGCATAAAAAACTGAGTCAACAACATGTTCATGTCTCAGCCAACAGAAAGAGGAAAAGGAGAGAGGAAGCAATTACCTTCCTTCTAATGCACATAATGAGAAGTTATTTCGCTTTGCTCCCACCTCATTAATTAGAACTGAGAACACTTCGTTAGTTAGGTATATGGATACAGCTCGTTGTAAAAGAGACCAGGAAAGAAGTTTCTACCTGAGAAGCTATGTGCCAGCTAATTCAACTGAACAGGAAGATATAACAATTACAAAACTGAATGGCCTTAATAAAATTGATTTAACATATACATAATGAGAATTTAGAGTTAAAAGATAAATCTGATAAGTTGAGTATTACAGTGGAATATTTCAATATGCCCTTCTCAATGACTGATGAGCCATGAAAAGAAAAAAGTTAATAAAGATGTAGTAAGTTTGAAAAGCATAACTAATAATCTTTCTTTAATGGATACCTATAAAGCTCTGCACCCACATATTAGAGGTATACATTCCTCTCAAGCATGCAGTTTCTTTACACAATCACACACCAAGCTATAAAACTAGTCTCAAAAAATTTCAAAATCCAGTGTATCTGAATTACACATTCTGTGACTATAGTGCTATTAAATTACAAGTTTATAACAAAAGTTATATTTAGAATATTAAAAACACCCCTTTCGATACTACACGAGTCAGAGAACGTAACAAAAATTTCTAGGAGACTAGTTTATTTGGGGCCTAAGCAAATCTATACAAGAGAGATTGAAAATGTGTGAAAATACCTTCTCACAAGAGATTCTTGATACCATAACACTAGACCATTCCAACATTTTATTGAATACTGGGGAGCCTGAAGTACATGACTCAGAGAGGAAATGGACATTAAGATATCTTTAGTATAGTGGATGAGAAAGACCCACAAATGGATGACCTGCTTTATAACATTCTAAACTTTGCAAGGAGGAAATAGTAACTTATAATAGCTGTGTTGTTCTCCAAGATTTACTCCCATTTCCTGTAAACAAATTAAGAGTCACATCACTGCCGTAAGACATGCAGTGCCTTCAGTGAAGGAGTATACATATCTATCACATTGATGTTGGGGATGGCCTTGTCACTCATCCTGACCAATTGTATATGAACAAATATGACATTCACCATGTCCACACAACTGCTTTAATAGACACTGAATGTTGTTGTTGTTTTTCCCTATCTTACTCTTTTCCCTCTACTATGAACACCGTGTTCCAAATAAGCAAAGATTCTTCCTTTGGAATGGAAATGAAGAGTGAAAAGAGAGATGGAAAGATAGACCCACAGGAGATATAAAGTGAGCAGGAGCTAACATTTAAAACAAAAATTTTTTTTAACCACTGAGATCATAGGATAGTTTGTTACAGGGGCAGACCGATCTAGACACTGTGCCTGATATGTCTCTCAACACGCGTGAACAGGAAGCATGAGCATTTTCTCCACGGGTATGATAATAATATGATGCTGAAATTCACCTTTTAATGTGGGAATTCTACTTATTGTGTTTAGATTCACAGTCATGAATTCTAGACTTCAGGTATAAGCTATCATCCTCGTGACTAAACCTTGAAGGTAGAAGCTATCTCTATTTTCATGTCCTTCACTCAAATGACTGAGTCTTTCCTAATAGCTCTTGGCAATAAAATTTGGCTGGGAATAACTTCTGTTAAATGGAAAATGCTTCATTTTCTAAATTCAATAGGCTTGGGATTAGAGTTATACTTATCACACATACTCTATAAAATATTTGGACTCTTAAAAAGTGAGCCACTTAGAAAATTGGCATGCAGTTAATTAACTTCTGAGTTCCCTCTGGGTAAGGCTGTTGAAGAAGTCCTAATCACAAGAAATTCCTCTGGTTGAGATGGAAAAGAGAAAAAGAAAAGGATAAACTTTGCACTTTAATTTTGAAATTTAATAGCCAGGGAAAAGATCATTTGATACTAATTTCAATTTCTTTGCATTTTTGTGTTTGCTAATTTAACCTACAAGAGGACTTAATTTCCTTGAATGTTGATTTCTCCCCAGTGATTGAGAATATGAAGGGTTCATGCTGCAAATTTGGGGGATCTCCATGTTGCCACTTCATTATTTGCCTATCTGAATGTTGTCATATAATGTAGTTATAAGCTACTGATAGGTTATTTTGGAACAAAATGTAAGAGAAATAAGCACAGAAATAAATTTTTCAGTGTTATAAAAGTGTGACCTAAACATTAATATTGAATTTTTAGGGGGTCCAATTTCAGAGCCTTGTGGCAACAAAATTATACTCTCCATCAGTGGTCCCAGAAAAATATCCAAAGGAATAGTGGATTGTATACAGGAACTGACTTCATGAAGTACAAGGAGGACTGTCTTTGTAGGATGATGTTTTCCCCCAAAGGGAACAGCCACAACACTGGTAATCCACAGGTTTATTAAATAAATCCAGTGGGCTAAGAGAACAAGAACAGCTAGAATGTTAGGGGAGTTGAACTCTTCTTCACACTCTTGATATTTGTTTTATGTGGCAAGAGCTCCACTATCATTGGTCTTTTCACTTGTTCCATACCCACACATGATCCATGAGTTGGTGAAAAGATATTGGGCACATTTACCTCAGCTATTTGGGGTCCTTTCTCCGTTGGGAGAAAGAACATAGTTCCTACAGAGAGAATGTGTTCCACTCTGCTCTCCCATCCATTCTAGGGAGGAAATTCTGCCACTGCCAAAGGATGGTGGTAACGTGTTTTAGGAAAGTTAAGCTAGACAATGCTGAGATAACAAAATTTACATAACGTCAGCTTAGATCAGCAGCTCTACAGGTTGAGTCAACTCTAAGCACAGACTCAGGGATCCAGTTGGCCTACATCTTGCCACTGTACATGTAAAATTTCTGGCAGTGTTGCTCAGGTGAAGAAAATTCGATGGCACAATAGAGTTTAAATGTTTTAACCTGGAATAATGTATGGTATATGTCTAGAACTGGTTCAATTGCAAAGGGGAAAGGTAATGTTGAAGAGCATGTGGAGATTTGGTAAGCAGCTGATGTTACTACAGTAGATTTACAATATTCTGGTGAATACTATTAACAAGACCATTTGCCAATAAGATACAAGCCACATTTATCTACATCAAGTTTATCACTAACAAGGTTTATCACTAATATTTTTTTTAATCCCCTGTTGGCCCACTTGTCTTATTTTTTGCTGCTTCAGAATTTGGGGTAGAGTGGTGGTGTAATTTTTATTGCCATACCCACTGGCTTCAACAATGAGCGCTAAATGACTAGAAGATACAATACAGAATCTCAGAACAAAGAAAGTCAGACAAAGATTTGGGAAGTAGGTAGAACCTAAATTTGGATTTGAAAGCTAAATGAGATTCAGGGTTTTAAAGTTAAATTATAAACATTTTTTAGTATCCTTCTCTTCCCCTAAGTACAATCAGAAAAAAATTCCTGAAAGTATATCTCCTTGATCAAATAAAGACAAAAGAGATATGGAAAAGTCAATGAATTAATCCAGAGGTTGTGACAGACTTGAAAAGTAGGCCCAGAAATATAAGGTTCCTGGCTTCTCTGTAATACAAAACCGTTACTTTCTCAGTGGCTTAAAAAGGATGTGTTGAATATGTGCTAGGTCCATGCAAATACAGACATATTCCCCTGGACAATATGACAGTGGAGAGGCCTTCAGTGAGATCCACTTGGCTATTATTTGCTAACAACATTTCAAGATACTCAATCTGATTCACTGTAGGACTTCTTCCCCTAAGTACTTTTTCTTGCAAGTGCACAAAGAAAACTGAACTTCATCAGTTACTTTGAATGTTATGTTCTGACTCATTGCCATGGTAGTAATCATTCTAGTAGATTTTCCATGAAATTTGGCAAATGCTAAAATGTCTTCTGTGAAAACTTATCAGATAATCACCTCACTCCCTTTGACTGTTTTGAGTCTATTAAGTATGCCAAGTATTTTAATTCACAAGTCCAAGCCTATAAGGTTCCAAACTTGGTATTCTTTATCCTTGTAAACATTAGTTTGATGTTTATGGAGAAAAATCAGTGACCTTGTTCTTCAGTGGTTGATTCTCACCTAAACAAGAGCTATAATTTACTGAAATTCAATTAATGACAGTAAACTTCAGTACGTGTATTAAACAAAAGTGTGAATTCCCTGATTAAATGTTTATCATATAATGATGTCTTTCATGATAAGCAGAAGAAAGTACAAGAAGTAAGATAAATTTTGTTGTGTAAGCAGGTAACATTTAGGGTGATTTTATTATACAAATAATTTTTGTCAAGATTAAATATATACAATATGTGTTACTCTTTGAAATGACTGACTCAATATTACATAATGAAACATTACCTCAGATCTCAGTACTGTGTCTGTGCTGCATTAGTCCCCATTCAACTCCTTTAAATATAAATTAAAATTGTTATTATTTTAACTTCTTCATTAGATAAAACTTATGCATTGGTCAAATGGCAAGTGACAGAAAATCAATTCAAACTAGTGTAAAGAAAAGAAGAGAGGAAAAAAGAAAAAAAAAACAAAGAAAGGTGAAAGACAAAGAAGGGAGGAGGGAGGATGAGAGAAAAAAAATAATGGCCCACCAAGTGGTCTAGGAGTAGATTTTGTTTCCTTTGGGCATAAACGGATTCATATGTCAAATATTATCAAAGAATCTCTCTCTCTCTCCCTCCCCCCAGTGTTTCTTGAAAGATGGACACTGCTGGTACAACCCCAACTTTATTTTCAAAACTTGAATTTGGTTTAAGAGAAATAAAGTACAAAAATAAAGTAAGACCACAAGAGACTCAGACTGGTCCATTTTACATTGTATGTTCAAACACACCTATTACTGGAACAAGACGGATGGAATACTGTCCAGGGACAGCATCACAGAGCCACTTCTGTTACCAGATTTAACAGAGAAGTGGGATTACAAAAAAACATGGCTAATAAGCTAAAAGTAATATGTAACATTACTGTTTACTTAGTGCCAGGCACATTTCTACATATGATCTCAAGGATTAAATAACACAGTAAACCTGACACATCAGTACTATTATTATTCTCTTTTAAAGGTAAGGAAACCGTAGGCTAGAAGGACTGAGAAAGTGACAGGGCGATGAGGAGCAAAGCCAAGATATAATTCAGGTACTCTGACCTTATAATACTGTCATTTAATAAACATGGTAGACAAATAAAAATGCATAATTCTCACAGCCGCTTATAAAATGCCTTGTCTAAAAACACTAAGATTCCTGCAAAACCAAAAACTCTTAAACCTTAAAGCTCCTACTATTGTCACCTATATTTCTTCTAAGAGCATATATTATCTTCACTCTTTTCCAATATATCTATGTAAGGCAAAACTTTACATTAATCTTCTGATTTTCCACATAAAAACCACATGGGAAAAAAATCCAGTACCCAAAGAATACAAAATATTATACAAATAATTTTCAAAAAATAAAATAATAATTTTCAAAAAGGAAAGTGATTCTACAATGCATTCGCTGTTGGATTAGCAGCATCCATACCCAGCAACATACTAACTGTCATCTAGCAGCTCAGCTAGACAACACTGACACTCTTTTAGATTCTCCTCAGATATGAAACAGAAGGTGTCAGGACAATTCTGAAAATCATTTTGAAAGAAACTACTTCATTCGATCCCAAGTCCACCTTCTGGGTGATTATTTGCCTTCATCCTCCAACACAATCTCTTTTATTTTCTTTTTCCTCAACCCTCACCAAGAGAATGGTATCTCTTTGAGATTACATTTGAAACTGGAAGTTTATGAGCATGTATGGAAATGTAAGGAAATTTTTCCTTATGGAAAAATTAACAGTGTATAGAAGAGCAATTCTTCATGAATGTGTTGTCATTTGTAGCAAATGGAGTTGATGATAAAAGTAGGAAAAAGGGGGGCGCCTGGGTGGCTCAGTGGGTTAAGCCACTGCCTTCGGCTCGGGTCATGATCTCAGGGTCCTGGGATCGAGTCCCGCATCGGGCTCTCTTCTCGGCAAGAAGCCTGCTTCCCTCTCTCTCTCTCTCTGCCTGCCTCTCCGTCTACTTGTGATCTCTCTCTCTGTCAAATAAATAAATAAATAAATCTTAAAAAAAAAAAGTAGGAAAAAGGGAGGAAAAAAATAAGAGGAGGAAACTTCTAAATTATGTGTGTATATGAGTCATTTGGGTTTGCATAAGCATTGTAGGAATTCCAATAGCATCTTTTGTGCCATTCTTTAAAAATCACAGTCATTGTGGATGAATTGCTGCAATCTAGTTTTCATTGCTTTTTTAAGTTCAAATTCCAGTTAATTAACATATGCTGTAATATTGCTTTCAGGTGTATAATATAGTGATTCAACTCTTCCACACATCACCTGGTTCCCATCACAATAAATGTACTCCTTAATCCCCATGACCCATTTAACCCATCCCTCTGCCCATTTCCCCTCTGGAAACTCTCAGTTTGTTCTCTGTAGTTAAGAATCTGTCTCTTGGTTTGCCTCTTTCTCTCTCTCTCTTTCCTTATTTTTTCCCCTTTGTTCATTTGTTTTGTTCTTAAATTCCACATATGAGTGAAATCATATGGTATTTTCACTGTATAAATATTTATAATTCTATAAGAAACATTTATGTATAATATATATTAAATATAAATAAAACTATAAATGTATATTATATATTTCTTTTAAAATATTTATGTATTTTTATATACTTATGTACATATTTATAAATCATTCCATATATATAAATCCTTCCATAAAGTAAGTAAATTTGACAGGTATTTTACAAATACAGTACTGTGGACTGAATTGTGTTCTCCCAAAATTCCCATGTTATAGCCCTGACCCCCAAGTGACTGAACTTGGAAGTAGGGTTTTTAGGAGGTAATTAAGGTTATATGAACTCATAATGGCAGGATCCTTATCAGACAGGACTGTGGCCTTAAAAAAAGACTAAGAGATCTCTCTTCTTCTCTCCATCTCAATCCCCTTCCTCCCTGTCTCCTTCTTTCCCCTTCTCTCCCTCTTTCTTCCTCTCTCCCTCTTTCCCCTACTCTCCTTTTTTCTCCCTCTCCTCTTCCCCTTCTCTCCCGCCATACCCTCTCCCCCTCCCTCATGTGTAGGCAGAGGGAAGAGGCAGCAATCTGCAAGCCAGAAAGAATACTCGCCCAGAAACCAAATCTACTGGCAACTTGACCGTGGACTTCCCAGCCTCTAGAACTGTGAGAAATAAATTTCTATGTTAAACCACCAAGTCTATAGTATTTTGTTATGACAGCTCAGATAGACTAAGACATATATGTATGCATGTATAATTCTAACAACAATGGTCAACATTCATTTAATGCTTATCAAATGCCCCAGGGGCTATTTTAAGCCAGTTACATGCATAATTTTATTACTTCTCCCAACAATTTTGTGAGTTATGTATTACTAATATATTGATGTCATATATTAAGTAGTTCATATTCACATAGTAGAGCTATGATACATAGTGTAGCCAGGATTTAAACTCATGCAACATAGATAAGTTCAAGATTAACTAATGATAGCAAAAGGGGGGGGGCAGAAAAAATGGGTGCAAGCTATTCACCATTAAAAAATATTATTTTAAACCCTAGAAGAAATGCATTGTGGAAGTTGTAACATAGAGAAAGGATATTTTCAGTATAGTTTAAAAATTAGCCACAGATGTCACCTTGCAAACTAATTAAAAACTATAAAATTGGTAGTTAGACATATTTTAAAGGAAATAAATACAAATGTTTCCTTTTTAAAAAAAAAAGATTTTATTTATTAATTTGAAAGAGAGAGAGCAAGCGCACAAGTGAGGGGGGCAGAAACTGAGGGAGAGGACAAGTAGACTCCATATTGAGCAGAGAGCCTGACATGGGACTAGATCCCATGACCCTGGGATCACGACCGGAGCTGAAGGCAGATGCTCAACCTACTGAGTCACCCAGGTGTCCCAAATGTTTCCTTGTGAAATCTATTTTACTAACTTATTATCAGCGCTTTACTTAGAAGTGGTTTAGTGTTTTTACAAGTAAGTGCTATCATTTCAGTATAAATGTAAGTGATGAATATTAAATCAATGGCAAATATTATCCTGCTAAGTATCAAGGCTTCTATTTTTAGCATGTAAACGGATTTCTTCCGCATAATGTTAAACTGAATATAACTTTCTTACCATTTGATTTTCTTATTTAAAGAATATACTTTTACACTGAGTTCTAATACTTTTAGACTGAATTCTCTTTTGCATTATATGAAAATATTATATTTGTTACTCCTTTTTGGTGAATTTTTCCATTTCAAATACACACACACACACTTAACACTATGAGAAAACTGATAATGTTGAAAATCTATTTGGCACTTATAAGGAAATAATATATGAGTATATCACACATAAAAATTTCCAAACATTAATTATATCGTGAGCTTTCAAATATTTACATTAACATTGGAATACATTGTTCAGTTAATTAAATATGTTGAGCAAATTTTATGAGCTTTAAAATCTGTTTGTTTTTTTATGATATTAAATATGCTTAAATTTTAAATTCACATCCACCAGTTATTAATTAAGATAAAATCAAAGAGGGGTGCCTGGGTGGCTCAGTGGGTTAAGCCGCTGCTTTCGGCTCAGGTCATGATCTCGGGGGTCCTGGGATCAAGCCCTGCATCGGGCTCTCTGCTCAGCAGGGAGCCTGCTTCCTCCTTTCTCTCTGCCTGCCTCTCTGCCTGCTTGTGATCTCTCTCTGTCAAATAAATAAATAAAATCTCTTAAAAAAAAAGATAAAATCAAAGAAATTCGCATTTAAGGAACCAATATATTCATTTTCAACTGAAAATTGACGTTTTTTGTTTTATTTTGTTACTATAAAAAATCATATCAACTAGAATCAATTTTAGCTGCTTATGAAGAAAACCCAAAATAACAGCGGCTTTTAAAAAGATATGGAAAGCACTAGCCATAAAAAAATTGATAAACTGAACACCAACAAAATTTAAAGACTTCTACTCATTGAAATCCATTATTAAGAAAACAAACAAGTGAACCACAGATTGGCAGAAAAATATTCACCACACATGAATCTGACAAACATCTTCCATTCAGAAGAGAGAGAGAGAGTTTTTGCCTCTTAAATATAAGTCCTCTGCAATATAGTGGGTCCCTGGGTCTGATGCAATGTTATGTGGGATCCTATGTCAGAATTCAAATTCCCCATAAACTCTCAGATGGTGGTATTGGTACAAACTCTGCAGGCAGGAAAGTCTCATCATACTGAGAAAAGGTATTAATTCCTGCCAATACAAATTGCTGGCTTTTCCAGGAGACACAGAACTAATGTAGAATGGCGCCATATTGGAGGCTCAATGTTGGCTCTGCTGCTGGAGATTGGACATTTAGCAGCTGCATTAGGTAAGTCAGTTTTGGGGAGTGGAATCTCATGTCGCTGAGATTCAAAAAAAGCTCCTGATACTGCCAAAGTGGCTTTTTCATTCATGCACCCATGGTATAGAGTTAGCAAGTAACAAAGCTAGCTCATACCAACAGGCCAAATCATTTTTGCCAACTTGGTTTGGTCTATTTGGCTAACTTGTTTGGTGCCTCATTCATAGTAGATGCTCAAGATAACATGTGATACAAAAATCTTCACACTTTTTTTCCCACTTCTATATATCCATGAACATATCTCTATACCAGTCCTTTTTTTGTCTTTGATCTCTCTGTCAATCTCCTTTCTGACTGCTGACAACAGGCATGCCCATTTGTCACTGCCCATGATACACATACATTCTTATCATGGGCCCCACATGTTCACTATGTAAAACTCTACCTATTGGAAGGATTTTTCCCTTGCAATAGTCTTTCAAAATCATCTCCTGAATGAAACTATTACGCAACTCTCCATTTTCAACTTGCCTCCAGATACCAAGCTAACCCATATGTAAAGCTCAGGAATTTTTCTTCACTATCAGCTACTTGCAAGGGTTCCTCCAATGGCTGTGGGTGTAAGCTGAGGAAGGGGATCAGACAACAGTGGTAGGTGAGGTGGGTGTCAGGGCTACCTGTTCATGCAACTTGCTTGTGTCATTGAGTCTTCCTCATGTTCAGTCTGGATTTAGCATTCCCATCTCTGATAGACTGGTACTGGTCTTGCCTGAGCTTATGATCTCACATGTCTCATGATGGACAATCCTGCAAGCATAGTCACTTGATGTCTCATGTTCTGATACAGACATTCTATATCAGTGCTCAAGTACATTTCAGGAACTATCTTTCAAAAGGCATATAATTATCCAGTGTATACAACATGACCTTCTCCTCGAACCCTAGGAAGTTTTTGTGATTTTCCAGCTGGGGCTTTCCATAGACTCACCAAAACATCTTTCCCCACCATCAGTGGTCAATATCATAAGACCTGTTACAGTGTTTTTGCTGTTTCCTGTTTTTATACATTGGTTCTTCTTTGTTTAGGCTTTTAGTCTCAGGGCTTGCATTTGAAAAACTGTTGGTGGAAATAATTTGGATCCTAAAATTATGTTATCTTCCTCCAGAAAGGATTAAATTTAGTCTCCTACGGGCACAGGCCTGCTGGGATCATCTTAACCCAATTTTAGAGATTAAGATCATTCAAAGCTAAGCTGAAACTCCTTGCAAGGATCTCTCTGCTTCTACTTTGTCTTTACACCTAGAATGTAGCCCTTAAAAGTTCTAACGTGCATATAGGTGGGTTCATGACTGATATCTGTCTTCATCTCTGGGTATGGCTGTTGAAAGTTCCACTAAGCACCGCTAGTGCCTGATACATAGTATATACTCAATATACTTTTATTAAATGAGTGAGTGTATGAATGACTGAATGATGAACATTTAAGCACCAACAGTGATAACTGTGACTGATAAGCATCACTGATCAAAAAGACAATTGGTTCAAAATAGTTTGTGTGTGCATGTATGTGCTTGCATATTCAATTTCCACAATGCCTCACAACATGTTAGTTAACATTAATACATTTTACAATGAGGCAACTTCAACAAAGAATGTATGTGACTGGGGCGCCTGGGTGGCTCAGTGGGTTAAGCCGCTGCCTTCGGCTCAGGTCATGATCTCGGAGTCCTGGGATCGAGCCCCGCATCGGGCTCTCTGCTCAGCAGGGAGCCTGCTTCCTCCTCTCTCTCTGCCTGCCTCTCTGCCTGCTTGTGATCTCTCTGTCAAATTAAAAAAAAAAAAAAAAGAATGTATGTGACTGAATTGTCATAACTGCAACTATTTTCTCTGGGAATTCTTATTCTCTGAATAAGTACTGTTTTACCCCTTACTATATCCAAAGATGCAAGCCTCCCCTACCATAAAATACTTACTCATTTCACTAAGGATCGTAACAGTACATGAATAAAAATAATACTCATTGGAATATTTCTATAAATATTGATTTTGTCCATTTTATACATTCACTACAAATATAATATCTCAAAAAACTAAATACAACATTATATTTTATCTCTTAATATAATGGGAAAAAATAGAGGGCAAACAATGTGCTTCAATAAAAATATTAAAACTTTTTAGTCTCATTGCCCTTAAACTTAATGATGACTCATAAGAATCATAACATGAATATCCCATTTATCACATGCAGTGACTTAAGTAGAAATCAATAATCAAAATAATAAAATTATCAACCTTTTCAAAGTCACCATTTTAAGCCAAATTCTGCTTTTCTATAGAATGAAACCCTTTTGTCATATTATATATCTGTATAGATCTGAAATCAATCAGTGCTGATAAAATGAAAGTATAAATAACCTTTCTCTTATCACAGTTCTACGAAGGATTAAAGCTAATACTTTGAGATATTTTCACCTACTTCTCATTAAAATAGAAAATCATATAAATTGTCATACCTTTCATTTAAATTCTGAAAGGCTGACATGCAGTTATTGAAGAGGCCTCATAACAACATAGTTGACAAAATATCAGGCCACCCCTGTCTTCTGGGTTAACCGAATGACTTCATCTATCAGGGTCTCGATTTTCCCACCTTTAAATGTTGATATTTAGACTAAATGGTTTTTAAGGGCCTGTGTACAAACCTGATACTCACTGGCTGGAAATTTTTATTAAGAATTTAGACTCAAAGCCCTATACTAGAACGCTGAATCAGAATCTCAAAGCCTGGGGTTTAGGAAATTCTTTGGTTGCTTTCTGTTGTGCAGTCAAGTTTGAAAATCACTGGACTGAATGAGTTTTAAGGCCTCCCTCACAGCAACATTTAGTGATTCTGTATTTTATGTTAGATAGAGAATATTATGTCAAAATCAATTTTCACATTTCTGCAAGATAAGATATTTGGTCTATCCCCACATATACAATATGGTGTGAGCAAGTTCAATTATGTTTGAAAAGATTGAATTCACACAAGCAATGAGTTTAGGGTTTCAAGAAAGGCAGTTTTTATTATTATTTCTCCCTCTCTCTCCCTCCTACCTCTTTCTCCTTCCTACCTCTCTCTCCCTCCCTCTTTCTTTCCCTTAGTTTAATGACTTCACATCAGCACAGTAATCTAGTAACTTATATAACTGCTCAATAAATATTTGCTGACTAGAAATAATTAACTCCCAGGTAAATTCCATACAGAGTGCAAACATAGCTTTACATATCCACAACACAAACATCTCATAGCTTATGAAAAATCCACAAAAAATGAAACTTGGTGGAAGAATCAGCCTTTCTTTCACAGCTTCTTCTATGCATCCTTATCCATCTAATCTGCTTTCAACCATTTACTTTCATGGAAGCAAAATAAAATGGAAGGACTGAAAGGAAAGACACAGGGTTCCAATCCAAGTTCTGTCACCTATCAGTCATGGGGCCAATAGTGAGTTATTTCCCTCTCTGAGACTCATTTTCCACATTTATAAAATGAAAAAAATAGTATTTCCTCATTTATCAAATAAGGAAAATAGTATTTCTTCACTGAATTGTTACGACCACTAAATGAGATAATACATAAAAAAATATGTCAGAATAATGGCTGGCGCATACAAGGTACTCACTACTAGCTGTCTTACTTTCTTTGATAATTTTAATAAAGAGCAAATAAGATTGTACATTAAACTTATTTTAAACAATAAACCATCAATGGGCCATTAGTGTATGAAAGATAGGTAACATTTATAATTTTAAGCTATCATTTTCATTTGTTTTACTAAAACATAAAGCATTGTATGGTCATTAATCATTTTAGGCTACATCGGGGAGCCTGGGTGGCTCAGTGGGTTGAGCCTCTGCCTTTGGCTCAGGTCATGATCCCATGATCTCTGGGATAGAGCCCCACATTGGGTTCTCTGCTCAGCAGGGAGCCTGCTTCCTCCTCTCTCTCTGCCTGCTGCTCTGCCTACTTGTGATCTCTCTCTCTGTGTCAAATAAATAAATAATCATTTTAGGCTACATCAAAACATTTTTCTATTTTGAAGAATCCTAAAATAAGAGAAAGACAGCATGATTTTCCATGGCCAAAATGGCCAGTGATGGGAATCAAAGATGTTCCTATTGTTGGAATCACAGCTATGCCTTTGATTCTGGCCATCAGTATCCAGTATATCCTAATGGTAAGACTCTGAATCCAGACTTCTTGAGTTGGAATCCAGGCTTTGGCACTTACTAGCTATATTAACTTGAACAAGCTAACTAAATTGTTAGTTCAACATGGAAATACCAACATCTATGCCAAGAGTGCTATTGATGGTTTGAATTCTGTCACTTCTTGAAGAGTCAAGGTCATGCTATATTCTATGCAGAGTTGAGGGAAAAGGAAATGACACGCTGCTTAATTCACTGATATATTTGTGTGTGTGTGAGTTACAAAGCAGCACTGCTTGTGCCCAGAGTCCTAGAAATTATCTCAAGAAATCAGTTACCTAGTTTTTCCTGCCATAGACTCTCAAAGCTAATCTACTAGGCAATAAAAAGGAGTGAAGTATGATACATACTACAACATGGATAAACTTCAAAAACATTGTGTTCAGTGAAAAAAAGTCAGATACAAAAGACTATATATGGTCTAGTTCACTTACAAGAAATATCCAGAAAAGACAAGTTAGTGGTTGCGTAGGCCTGGGGGTTGTAACAGGGAGTGACTATAAATGGGCTCAAGGTTTCTTTTTTGATGTGAAAGATACATACTAAAATTAGATCATGATAATGGTTGTACAATTCTGAAAATACAAATAAATTATTGAATGATATACTTAATATGAGTGAAGTTATGGGATATAAGTTCTATCTCAATAAAGCTTCTAAACACAATAGAAAAAAAATCCAAGGAGGTCAGTTTTTCATGCACCCATAAAAAAATATCACAATGGTGACAATGGTAAATAACTATAAGTAGAATTCAAAGAAAAGGAGCAGTCTGAGTTCCAGAGAAAGAAAGACCATGTGAGCACATGAGAAAGTTACTCACTTGGGGCATCCAGAAACAACTTTAGATGGACACTGATGGAATTTTATGTCCTGAGCAAGAATATGGATGCAAGAACAGGAAATTTCAGTGACTCCAACTTTGTCAAATTCATTGCGTATTTTTAGAGTCACTTGTTCGCTAATATAGTCATTTAAGGCTATAAAATTCCCTCTTAAGAAATGTTTAACAGTTTCCACAAGTTTCAATATGTTGTACATATCTTTGTTATCATTTAGTTCCAAGTATTTTTGCATAACCATTTTATTTTTCAACACCCCATTGGCAAAGCAAGTCACATGCTGTATCTGAGATCAATGAAGTAGGGAAGTAAAGTCTTCCCCATAAAGGTTAAAGGGGCATAAATGAGTACTTTCTGGACAAACTCCTGGACAAAATCTGACTACAACTACAAACTTTGATTACAATTCTCAATGGCAAATATAGATGGAATTCCAGGTGGAAAAAAAAGGAGTGCACCAGACTACAGTGTTTTGAAAACTTATAATCAGCTCAAAATGGTTGTCAATGACTGGAAGAAAGGTCGTAGAGGTAAGCAAGCCCATTTTGGCTCTTTCAAACAGGTTGAGCACATTGGTAACAGAATTGCTTTTATTTTCTCTGAGAACTGGAAGACTAGACCATTGAATGTCTTTGCAAAGTCTGAACAATAAGCTGGCATATTTCCTAAGACTTTTTAAAAGAATTCATGATATCAAATAAAGCATAACAGTTAAAATAATTTTTAAAATATTTTCATTTGCATTAATTTTATAAAGTGCAGTATGCAGTGTTTTTACAATGAGACCTCACCGACAAAAAGAATTAAATTTCTTAAGAGCTCACAGAGTTCTTAGTGCTTTCTACATATAAGCATGGCAGACTTGCTCCAAATATCTCAAAGAATAATCTAGACTGTCATTAGGGTTTTGAAAGGGTAAGTGCCAACTCACATTGTATTTCACTATAATCTGCTATTCAGAAAAAAGTACTCAAAACAATGTTGAGCTTTTCATTGCTAATATTACGAAAAGGAGATTTATAAGTACAATGAACACAAAACAAGCAAGGACTTTTTAGCAAGGTTTTTCTCTGAATTTCAGAAACTGAGTTTCATGGAGAACTTTATTTAGTTTCTTTTAAATTAAAAGAGAAGGGGTGCCTGGGTGGCTCAGAGGGCTAAGCCCCTGCCTTCAGCTTAGGTCATGATCTCAGGGTCCTGGGATCAAGCCCCACATCAGGCTCTCTGCTCAGTGGGGACCTGCTTCTCCCTCTCTCTGCCTGCCTGTCTGCCTACTTGTGATCTCACTATGTCAAACAAATAAAATCTTTTTAAAAATTAATTAATTAATTAATTAAAAGAAAATGCCCTTAGTTTTTAAAAGCAAAGAATTGGGATTGCTAGTATCTTATTGGGTTCCTCTTTCTTTCTTTTTTTTTAAGATTTTATTTATTTATTTGACAGACAGAGATCACAAGTAGGCAGAGAGGCAGGCAGGGGGGGCGGGGGTCCCTGTTGAGCAGAGAGCCTGATGCAGGGCTTGGTCCCAGGACCCTGAGATCATGACCTAAGCCAAAGGCAGAGGCTTAACCCACTGAGCCACCCAGGTGCCCCAAGTTGTCCATCTTTAAATAGTTTCCATCTACCTCCTCAAAGTGTTGCTCCACTTCACACCATCATGTCTGCTTCCACCAGCAGAAATGGATTAAGAACACAGGGAGACACACACTTCCATTTTAGCATCTGATGCAATATTTGGACAAATTATTTCCATTTGCAACCCACTAATCAGCCCTTTGTCACACAGTACATTTAGCAACAAGGAAGCCAACAAATAAAATCTTCATCTGGAGTAATGAAGCCAAAAATTCTACTACTGTGTAGTCAAGTGAGAAAAAGAAATTGGGAGGAATTTGAAAGAATGTATGCAAAGATAATAAAGACAGAGGCTGAAATTAGGAAAATAACAACAAGAAATGTGGAAAGGATAAATAAAAATCAAGGGTTTCTTGTTTTTGTGTTTGAGGAGACAAATAAAATTAATCAATCATATTAAAATAAGAAAGAGCCAAAATAGACAAGTATAGGAATCAGAAAGGACACTTGTAATCACAGATAAAGAAGAGATAAAATTATAAACAAATAGCACATATAAAGAAATGGCAACAAATTTCAAATTCAGATGAATCATTTCCTTATAATAAATTATACATACATACATATATTATGTCCATATACATATTATATACAAGCTGCTACTTAAGATGAGAGTGTTCTGTCTAAAATACCACTCAACTCTACGCTCTTTCCCTATTTTATTTTCCCGCATTATACTTGTTATTACCAGATATCATGTTTGCGTTCCAATATACCCAAATTTAAGCTGCCTGAGGTGGTACATCATCTGTCTTGCTCACCAATTTTTTTAATGATTAGGCCAGTACCTACACAGAGTAGGCAGACAAGGAAATACTTATTAAATCAATAAAAACATATCCTTTGTGTTTTCTCATGCATTTTTTAAAAATCTATGTTCTTTCCCACCAACTTGAACATCGTGTAAAATACTTCATGCATAATTTAAAAGCCTAGACTTTGTAAAGGCAACCTCCAGAATGAGACATCAAGGAAAATTAGGAATCGATTTCTTCAGCTTCCAAAAAAGGTTAAAATCATATTTTACTTGAATTGTTTTTCCCTTATATAATGTAACGGTACTTTTCTATAAAGGCTAAAGCAAGCTGCTCCTCACCCCAGATTAAAGAATTGGGCTTATTTAAGGGAGGAAAATCTATTAAGGAAGAAAATTACTATTGTAAGGTTCATTTCTTCCCAGATAAAAATAGAACTACTATTAAAGTCTCATAGAAAGCATATTCCTAATAAGAATCTTACCAACATTGCCTTCTAAACAAATTTAAGGAATCTATGAGACATGGCCTTCACTATAAATAACCATTAATGCCCACCATTCAGCATTCCGATGAGTTGTTTGTAATGTCTTCTTTTAAAGAATTGTAACACTTAACTTTCTGAAAAAGAAATTACTTGAAAATAGGCTTTATTCCTCCCCATTATAGTGTGTAAAATTTACTTTCTTTCAGAACATCTGAAAATAGAAAAGAGCAGAGAGACAACTTAATACAGTAAGATAATAGACAACTGAAAACAGTTACTGTTCTTTCTAAATGAAAGAAAAGAAAAGAAAAAGAAAGGCAAGGAAGATGGCTCTTTTCAGACCTCATCTACCAACTATATTCCTTTTAGCAGGTTTTAGTGCCTGTGGGAGGTGAAGAACTTGGGTACGGGGAATTCTGAAGGAGAAAGAATATGGACAAGATTCAAGATAAGAGCAGTAGAGAATTGAACTGAGAATTAAAACCAACTCTTGAATCCAAAGACAGCCTGGCTTATACCTAGTCATAGTAATGTTTGTTCCTTGGAGGATTTCTCCCAAAGAACTAAGGAGAAGCCAGATGAACAGCTTGAGTTCTCTTTGTTGTTGTCACTGAGACAGTACCAGCTTTTGAGAAGATGAGGGAACAAAGAGCTGGAACAAACAATCCTAAAATTTGTACGGAACCAGAAAAGACCCCAAATTGCTAAAGAAATGTTGAAAAAGAAAAACGAAACTGGGGGCATCACGTTGCCTGATTTCAAGCTTTACTACAAAGCTGTGATCACCAAGACAGCATGGTACTGGCACAAAAACAGACACATAGACCAGTGGAACAGAGTAGAGAGCCCAGATATGGACCTTCAACTCTATGGCAAATAATCTTCAACAAAGTGGCAAAACATATACAGGGGAAAAAAGACAGTCTTTTCAATAAATGGTGCAGGGAAAATTGGACGGCTATGTGTAGAAGAATGAAACTCGACCATTCTCTTACACCATACACTAAGATAAACTCGAAATGGATAAAATACGTCAACGTGAGGCAGGAATCTATCAAAATCCTAGAGGAGAACATAGGCAGTAACCTCTTTGACATCACCCACAGCAACTTCTTTCAAGACATGTCTCCAAAGGCAAAGGAAACAAAAGCGAAAATGAACTTTCTGGACTTCATCAAGATCAAAAGCATCTGCACAGCAAAGAAAACAGTCAACAAAAGAAAGAGGGAACCCATGGAATGGGAGAAGATATTCGCAAATAACTGTACAGACAAAGGGCTAATATCCAAGATCGACTCCTCAAACTCAACACACACAAAACAGGTAATCGTGTCAAAAAATGGGCAGAGACATGAACAGACACTTCTCCAAAGAAGACATACAAATGGCTAACACACATATGAAAAAATGTTCATCATCATTAGCCATCAGGGAGATTCAAATCAAAACCACATTGAGATACCACCTTACACCAGTTAGAATGACCAAAATTAACAAGACAGCAAACAACATGTGTTGGAGAGGATATGGAGAAAGGGGAAGCCCCTTATACTGTTGGTGGGAATGCATGTTGGTGCAGCCACTTTGGAAAACAGTGTGGAGATTCCTTAAGAAATTAAAAACAGAGCTTCCCTATGACCCCGCAATTGCACTACTGGGTATTTACTCCAAAGATAAAAGAAGGGCCACCTCTACCCCCAGTGTTCATAGCAGCAATGGCCAAAGTCACCAAACTGTGGAAAAAACCAAGATGCCCTTCAATGGACAAATAGATAAGGAAGATATGGTCCATATATACAATGGAGTATTATCCCTCCATCAGAAAGGATGAATACCCAACTTTTGTATCAACATGAACAGGACTGGAAAAGATTCTGCTGAGTGAAATAAGTCAAGCAGAGAGAGTCAATTATCATATGGTTTCACTTACTTGTGGAGCATAAGGAATAACACGAAGGACATTGGGAGATGGAGAGAAGTGAGTTGGGGGAAATTGGGGCAGGGGAGACAAACCATGAGAGACTGTGGACTCTGAGAAACAAACTGAAGGTTTGGGAGGGGAGGGGGCAAGGGGTTGTGTGAGCCTGGTGGTGGGTATTATGGAGGGCACATATTGCATGGAGCACTGGGTGTGGTGCATAAACAATGAATTCTGGAACACTGAAAAGAAATAAAATAAAATAAAATAAACAGTAAGTAAGAATTCATATTCTTCATATCTTTGCCAACACTTGCTTTTTTGACCATAGCCATTCTAACATGTTTGAAGTGAGATCTCATTGTGCCTTTGATCTGCATTTCCCTGATGACTGGTGACAGTGAGTCTCTTTTCATGTACCTGTTGGATATTATATGTCTTCCTTGGAAAAACATCTATTAATTTTTTTTATTTGTAAAAAAAATAATAATAAATAAATAAATAAATAAGGCTTATCATCATTTCTATTCAGCATTGTACTAGCAGACATAGCCAGGGTACTAAGGTAAGAAAACAAATACATGGTATTAAAAATATAAAAAATGAAAAAAAAACCTGAAAAATGAAAAAGGAACCAATATTATTTGCCAATAACATGACAGTGTTTTAGAAAATCAGTGAGAATTTACAGAAAAGCATTTAAAATTCATAACTAAATTTAGCAAAGTTGATGGACATAAGATCACTTAAAAAAGTAACTGTGTTTCTATGTGCCATCAGCAAATATTACAAAATAAATTTTTAAATACAATTTATATCAGAATCAAGAAGCACAGATGTCCATGCAACACAAGAGTGAACCCTAAAGTAAACTATGGATTTTAGAAACACCGCTCTGAAGAAAAAGAAATGTACCACTCTGGTGCAGCATGTTGATACTGGGGAGTCTGGGCATAGGGGTGGGAGGGCAAGGAATGTATGAGAATTCTCTGTGCTTTCTGCTCAAATTTGCCAAAAACCTAAAACTGCTATTAAAAAAATACTGTTTTTACAAATCAAATACATAGAATGGTGTTTATTCAACTGAATATCCATATAAAACATAATACTTGATCCTTAACCTAACTAACCTCACATATACAAAAATTAGCTCCAAGTGGAGGGTACTTGTGAAAGGTCAGTAGGAGGAAATAGTAACTTCTCTAGAAGAAAATGTAAGAGCGTATCTTTTAAAATAGGAATAGAGAAAGGCGTTTTAAATGGGAGGGGCGGATTTACAATGAAAGAAAGATAAGTGTCCTATGTAAATGACAAAGGACTTAGCAACTAAAATACATAACAAACTTGACAAATCAATAAAAAGAAAACCCAAATAGGAAAATGAGCAAGAAACTTGAAATACAATATATAATAGGAAATAAATACATGAGATTAGAAGTCAGGAAAATTAAAATTAAAACCTAAATGAGATACAACTGCACAAATGCTGGTAGGAATAATACTGAAAAGTTTGACAATACCAAGTATTAGCAAGATTGTAAAGCAATAGGAACTTTCACATTCTATGGCAGGGATATAAACTGGCACAAACCACATTAGAAAACTGTTTGGGGGCGCCTGGGTGGCTCAGTGGGTTAAAGCCTCTGCTTTCGGCTCAGGTCATGGTTCCAGGGTCCTAGGATCGAGCCCCACATCCGGCTCTCTGCTCTGCAGGGAGCCTGCTTCCTCCTCTCTCTCTCTGCCTGCCTCTCTGCCTACTTGTGATCTCTGTCTGTCAAATAAATAAATAAAATCTTTAAAAGAAAAAAAAAAAGAAAGAAAACTGTTTGGCAGTATGTACCAACGTTGAACAAAGGTATGCCCTATGACACTGGTATTCCACTACTAAATTTATACCCTAAATAAATTCACACAGATGTGTATCAAGAGACATATATAAGTACATTCATAACAGTGTTATTTGTAAGAGCCAAAACTGCAAACAACTCAAATATCCATCAGCAGTAGAAGAGGTAAATTTTAGTAAATTTGTCTAGAGAGCAATAAAAATAAACTAATGGAAGAATTTATCAAGACATTTTTTAAAAGAATTTAAAAATAGAATATGTATCATTATATTATATGATAAATATATTATCTAATGACATATACATACTATATAATGTATACAATATTATCCCTTATTATACAATGTTATATGCTTACAATGATTCTAATTATATGCATTTCAAAGGCAGGCAAGAGTAATATATAAGAAGCTAGGATAACAGTTCCATTTCAAGATAGGAATTTATAGAGTGGGAGAGATCAATAGATTGGCACTGGGATTCTGGTAATGTTGCACCTCTTGACTTTGATGAAGAAAAATAAGGGTGTTCATTTTAGGATAATTCATCATGCTACACACATTTTATTTATACATTTTTCTGCACTGTGTTATGTTTTGAAGAAACATTTATTTAACAAGTACCATTATAATGTAGGATCTTGAAATTTTTAAGAATCAGAGAGATCATATAAATAAAAATATAAGTCTATAAAAGAACTGAATAATATAATAAAATTAAATTAAAAGCATATACATGTAGAATGTTTCAAAATTTGATCACAGACTTGTTCCTGATATCATTTTAATATTTTTATATTTAATGTCTTATATTAGTAGACGTTTTATGTTTATGTATGTGTGTGTGTGTGTGTGTGTGTGTGTGTGTGTGAGACACACAAAAAGTATGCAGGGAGATATATAGAATTTACAACCAGAATATATGGGGCATAGCTACAAATCATATTAAAGCAAGAATGTATGACTTAAAAAAATGGAGTTTAATGTATTTGTTACTTGGAAGGAAGTCTAAAGTTAGGCAATTCAATATTCATTTTGAGGAATGAAAACAAGAGAGTAAGCAGAAATTAATTACTATAAAATATGTAATTAATATATAATTAGTAACTATAAAAGCTGAAATTCAATGATTTTCAATGATTGCTCAATGATTTTTTCCAAATTGGACAAAATATCTTAAAGATCATATAAATAATAAATGCAAAGGAATGTAGATGAAGAATTATGAAATAGTAAGAATAAAGTGGGATTAGCTTGACCATAAACTGAAATGATTACAATGCCTTTGAGATGTTAAAATTAATATAATCAAAATCATGTGCTACTGGCATGAGGATATGCAAATAAATCAGTGAAACAAAATAGAGATCCCAAAACATTATCCCAGCAATAGTACATTAATTCAGTGAGAAAGAGGAAAGGTTATTTCATCAATGGTGCTGGCAAATTGGCTTTTGCCCCTGGAACTCCAAATCACAGCATTTGAAAAAAAAATTAAAAATTTAAGTGTAAAATGAATAAAAATACTAGAAAGAAACTTAATAGATTGTATTTAAAATCTAGGGTTTGAAAAGGCTTTCATAAAACCAAGACAGAAAATAGATTTTTTGAAACTTGATACTAAAAAATTGAAAAGGAAAGAGGTAAGAAAGTATGTGATTAGGGAGGGTTCCTCAAGGTCAGCTCTATTTGACACTAAGGAGGGGCCACTCTTTGGTGATTTAAACACAGACTGCAGCAGGTGGAATTGTCACACAAAGTCAACTTTATTTGCAGCAATTAAGGAGATCATGAGGAATAACTTCCAAAGCTGTGAGGTAAGCAGGGTTTTTATTTTTTATTCAGGGTTTAAGATGAATATTCAGAAAAGGGAACTTTGTCATTGCATGTAAAGGCAGGCATAAGATTTCACTGGTGTACTTAGAAAACAAGCCTATCCTTGTATCCTACATTACGTTAATGAGGCTTACACTCCTCTGACGGTGGAGACTTTAACATTATCATGTAATGACCTTAAAACTACGGTACAAGGGGACAGGGCTGTGGACATGCTCAGAGAGTCCTGTAAACTGGATGGGGTCTTGGGTTCCTTTATCTCGGGTAAGGAATGCAGGGTCTTGCTAACTCTTTTTGTTTTCAATTTTTAGGTGAATTTTATTTATTTTTTTCCCCTTGGCAATTTAATTTTTAAAAATTTTTTATTGTGTTCAATTAGCCAACATATAATACATCATTAGTTTTTGATGTAGTGTTCAATGATTCATTAGTTGCAGGATCTTGCTTACTTTTGAAAGAGCACTGAGGAATTTTACCACTGATGTATTGTCTCTGATATGGGCAGACTATTTCCTAGACTGGTAGGGACTTAGTCTTTGGCGGGGGGGGGGGGGGGGGGGGGGGGGGGGGGGGGGCGGGCTTAGTTTTTGCATCTCTTTTTATTCCCTTAAAATCCATAATGGGATTTTTGCATTTCTTTGTAATTTTGACACTACCTAGAAGTCCTGCAAGAAGAGTGCTTAGGCCGATGGAGACCACAGACCACAGAGAGTCCACAGAAAATAACTGGGGGCCTAAAATGATCTCTTGTGTAAGAAAAGCTGTGTCTGTCTTTGTTTCTCTGGGGACCCCTAGAAAAAGGGGCTTTTCTCCTTACATATTGACATTACAGACTAGGTCTATCTTTGTTATAGGACCCTGTCTTCTGCAGGGTTTTCAGAGGGATTCCTGGCCTCTACCCACTAGTGTCAGCAGTACTTCCTACTCCTCTGAGTCCCAACAATTAAAAATGTCTCTAATCACTGCCAAATGTGTATTACTGCAGTAAATTCATGTTACAGGATATTATTTAATCCCCAAAAGAATGCATTATTTACCTGATCATTTTCAGCTGGCTCAGATGGATTACTACAGTATAAAAGTACTGTAACATGAGAAAAGATGCAGGAAAATATATATAATCTTTTTGTGCCCAAAAGGAAAAACTTACTGAGCATGTATGTGTATTGTTTTTCATCCTTTATGTCTATGTTTTAAAAGACATATAGTAAATATTGAGTTCTTAGTTGTTAAAACATAAAGTATAACATAAGATGTCAAATTGAAGTTTGGGGGTATTTTTTAAGTTCAACTTCGAATAACTAAATTGAGCAGAAATTCAATGATAAAATACTAGCTAGATTCTTTAACCAGTTTTTGCCACTGAACTAACACCTATATCTTCCAAGAAATAAGTTATATTCTAAGGTGTCCAGAGTGGTCCCAATTCCATTAAATTGTGTTCCTTTAAAACAAAGTATATTTAACTACTAGGTGTTTTAATACTTTATTTATTTATTTATTTATTAGATTTTGTTTATTTATTTGACAGAAAGGTCACAAGTAAGCAGAGAGAGGCAGGCAGGGGCGGGGGTGGGGGGAGGGAAGCAGGCCCCCTGCTGAGCAGAGAATATGATGTGGGGCTTGATCCCAGGACCCTGGGATCATGACCTGAGCTGAAGGCAGAAGCTTTAACCCACTGAGCCACCAGGAGCCCCTGTTTTAATACTTCAAAACTAGTTTTATAAATAAATTCACTATTTAGGGAACACATACCCTTTATCAACTCATGATCCCCATTTTGAGCCAAAAATAATGATTACCTGAGATTGTTTTAACTATTTGTCAAAGTTCTATAGGAAGACATCAAAGCATTTACTAATATTACCTGTGAACAATTTCTTAAATTGAATGACTTATTAAAATGGCCAGCATTTTTATAATATCTACAATATATCTTGGTTTTCTCTGATACAATCTCCAATTTCCAGATGAAAGAACTGAAATTAATAAAGGTTAAATAACTCACCCAAGAACACATACTGAGTAAGTAGATAGATTGTGATTCCAACCTAGTTCTGTCTGACTCTAATGTATACATCATTTATTAAGTAAAATCTCAGGGCAACGAGCCAGATTCTTTGTTCTCACCCTATAGGGTTGAAGCAAGAGCCAATAAAAAGAAAGCTTAAAAAAAAAAAAAAAAGCCCACAGAGGTCCCAAAATTCTCAGGAGGCACTCACCGAAGTGAATACTTACAGACTTCCTTCCCAGTGTCCCTTCCCCAATTATACTTTCTCAAAACCCACTAATTTATTTTTAGAAAATGTATTAATTTCCATTTGCTGCACCAAAAAAATAATCACAGGAGAAGCTCTTCCAGAATGTCAGAAAAGGAATCTTCCAAAATTCACTACTCCAGAAAGGCAAGGGAACAACATCAAAACTATCAGAATTTAATTTTTCTTGAGAACTCTAGAAATTAAATGAAGGACTGGTATAATACAAAGAACATGTATTCAAGAAAAGTAACTGAATCTCAGCAAGGATAGTAAATTTTGTGGCCTCTTAACTTACCCAATTCCCATGACCATCCTCTCCTTTCAATGAGAGCCTTAAAAATCAGCAGATTCACATCATGGTAAGTTTGAGAATCAACCTACCATGGTTGAGAATCAATCAAGACTGACACTGGAGGAGGAGGCATTTGAAGCATCCCCAAAAAGTCTAATTCCCAGAGAATTGTCTGACCTGTCTGGCATCTCCGAGAAAAAATCCCCCATTTGCTAGTCTTCAATTGATCTGACTAAAGCTTACTCAGGTTAAAGAGCCCTCTCTCCAGGGAGTATGTCAAAACCAGTAAGTAAAATGACAATAGATAATAAACCCAAACCTATAAGAAAAGAACACCAGTAAGGGTAAAGGCTGAAGAACTTATGCATGTAACTTCCCCTCTTGTAAAGCTCCCCTAACATGTGCGAGGGAAAGGACCAGCCTCCAATCAAACTTCAAGGTGAAAGAATGTCCCTACATTAGTGAGCCACAAGAAACCAGCAGAAGAACCACCCAACCAAGCCACAGAATCATGAAAAACGGTTAAACTGCTATACTAACTACCTTAACTACCTAGTTATGGAGTTCTTTGTTTGCAGCAATAGATAAATGGCACAGAATTTGGTACTGGAAGGACAAAATTGTGGGGGGACAAAACTGTGAATATGTGATGTTAGTACTCAGACTGGGAAATGGGCAAAGGCTGCAAAGGCAACAGAGACAGTGGTAGCTGACTGCGCCATGAGGAAAACAATGTAGAGAGGAAAGCAGGGTGACCTGTATTTTGTGGTAGCAAAGCAACTGGCAAATCCATTGTCTACAGACACATAAGATATAAAATGTTTCATAATGAACTTGAGGATTTAGGCTGATGGATTCCCAAGCAGAATGTTGGAATTGTCCACTAGCTTCTTTTAGCTGTAAACAATAAGGGGAGAAAGAAAAGAGCCTGAGCAGAGAACTTCTCAATGTGCATGCAGAATTTGGTGAACCACTGTACCTAAATTTTAAGCAACATGCTAAATGACTGAATTTAATTCTGGCCTCAAATCCTCCTGAGGCCAGACTCATAGTTAGGAATTCTTAAAGGATACTTTTTTCCCCACTCCACCAGAATAAATCCAAAACAGGCAACTATCATCGTGTACCTTTTGGTGGCAAGCTTTATTTTGTTCCAGTTTATCCATGAAGATATCACCTTTAGGGATCCTGACTTTATGAAGGGATTTTCCTGTCTAACTTCCATCCAAAGTGTCCCCGTGCCTCTCTCCCCACCAAGCCCACAGAGGACAGAGAGATGTTTCCAAGATAATTTGTTGTAGTTATTTACTTTTCTGGATTAACCGTTTATCCTTGTATGGTAACTCAGATTTTTTCACTCACTTTTTCATTCACTCATCTGTGAATCGATATGGGGGAGGGTCAATTTTGAAGGACATGCACATTATATAATTTGGGGGAGACTCGTTCATTAAGGAAAAAAGTGCAAAAGAATAAGTACAGGGGCACTTGGGTGGCTCAGTCCTTAAGCATCTGCCTTCGGCTTAGGTCATGATCCCAGGGTCCTGGGATGGAGTGGGGAGCCTACTTCTTCCTCTCCCGCTCCCTCTGCTCATGTTCCCTCTCTCACTGTCTCTCTCTCAGATAAATAAATAAAATATTTTAATAAATAAACAAATAAATAAATAAATAAACAAACACAAATTTGCTAGGAACTTAGAAGGTGACCTGAAACTCAAGCTCTACTAAGTTTCTTGGTAAATCTTCTCTACTTTACATTTTTAATTATTTCATTCATAAATTTTAGGTTATATATGAAGAGGATTTCTCTACTCATCTGACATATCATATCACTGGAAATGGAAGTGCAGTTGCTGTTCAGGATGTATCTTCCCAGTTTGACTGTAGCTCCCTGAGCACAGCAGTGGGACTATGTAGCTCATGGCTATGTCCTTGACACTGGATGATCAGTCTGATGGATGAATGGTTGAACTAAAAATAAATCAAATTTATCTTACTGGTATATCTCTATGCATAAAGAAAGAAAGAAATAGAGAGAGAGGGAGGGAAGGAAAGAGAGGAAGAGGGAAGGAGGGAGGGATGGAAGGAAGGAGGGGGAGGAAAGAGAAGAAAAGAGAAGAGAGGAGAGAGAGAGAGAAGGAGGGGAGGGAGGGAGGAAAGAATGGAGGGAGGGAAGAAGGAGAAAAGAAAAGAAAAGGAAAGGAAATTAGGGAGGAAATATTTCAACCAGTTGAGGATTAAATAAGCAAAGGTAAAAATTAATTCATTCAACAACTCAAAGGTAGATTACGCCAGCCAGAGAGTTGACAGATTTAAGTCCAAAGGCAATTGCTTTGAAATCAGACTGTTCCAAAGGGGCTACCCTCAAGTTCTTGGAACTATAAATTAAGTCAATAATATATTCCCCATACTCCCTCAACATTTCCAATCCAAGTTCTTTCTTCCACACGGTAAGATTCAGAACTCTTGAGTCAAAAAGAATACGTAAAGTTCTTTTGTAGAAGAAAATAAGGGCTCTGTAGATGTGCCTCCTACCATAATCATGAGAGAGTGAGCTGGCCCTTTGTTAATTCAGGTTTTAGAATCATAAAAGAATGACAACTTTGCCCCTTCACATCTGATAACTAAAGTTGTCAAGAGCACTTGTTAAAGACTACAAAAAATATAAATATGTGAGAATGACAGTCTCATGAGATTAAGTATGCATTCATCTGGATTTGGTAAATTCTATCTCTGCAAGAAATTATACAAGGGTCACATGGACCTGAACCATAATAGCTGAACCATAATAGCTCAGAGTCCCATAGAAATGCCCTGACTGAGTTATTTGTTGTTCCCTTTGATTTAATGCTCTGCCCTCAACCTTCATAAGAGGTCAAATAAAAACTCTTTGTTTCAACAGTGGTTTTATTCCTTTGGTACAAAGAAAAATTAAGATATCATCAAATGTAGAGTCTGCCCCTTAATCATAGATCTCCATGATATATGGTCTCACCAAATATATTTCCAAGAAATAATTTGTCCCTGCAGAGAAATTTTTATGTTTTTTTTTTATCAGACATGAATATTACTTAGCTCAGTATGTTTCTTTTTTTGCCTTAGCTGCCAGGAAACTAAGCCAAATTGTGTGCCCAGCAGTAGTAATGAGGTCATCTGAGAAATCTGGTGACATAAACTCTTTATGCTTCTCTAAGCTTGTCTCTCTTCCTATTTATTCTATTATTAAATTTAAAATAATTTATAACTCTGTACTTAACACCTAAATCATCTGGAAATAGGTGGGACTGAAATAGAAAACAAATAACATACATTTTAAGGAACTGTAATTAGACATTATATCTTTCCATAAATATAAACTACAGATGGAATGTAATCATTTAAAATTTTCCTAATGTACTTCAGCTATACATCTCAGATCTTTATATTAATATTGCTCATTGATCCATTCTTTCAAAATTACTTAATGAGTACCAAAAATAGGCCTATTTTAAAAAGACTGTCCTAGATACTGTGGTGGGAAAATAAAATATAAAGATACTACTTAATCCCTTAAACTAAAAATCTAGTTGGAGAAATAACCATCTAAAATTTAACACCAAATGCCTGATACAACTATCAGACATCCCAGGAAATGAGAGCATTAATTCAGTTTCTCCATATGGGGTCATTATTGCATGGAACTGTATACCTGATACGTGTAATTTATACTGTAATCAACACATTATGGTTTTCCTGGCTTTTGGCTTTATCTTTTCTGTATAGTTTAGAACTATTTCTAATGATACACCTATTTTAGACTTAGAACTCCAACTGTATTAACCTGGCTTGAATTAAAAGCTTGTCTGAAAAAAATAAGATACTAGTTGTAAAAAGAAAGACCACAGCAGAATAGACAAACCAAATGGATTGGCAAGTGGCCATTCCAAGTGAGGGAGGCATAATATGGGTCACTGACTCTCAGTGAGGGAGAGTACAGATAGAATAATGTTTACTCTACCATGCAGTGCTTTGATGAGGGTTATAGAAAATCAGGTCAATACCAGGGAGCATATAACACAATATTCCTATGTATTATGATATATGATGATATTTTATTATAGTTTATTAGTTTGACTCCCTGTCTTCCACCACTAGAAAACATAAGGATGGTTGACTTTTTCCCAGCCTCACTCATCATTTTGCAGTTATAATAAATGTTGTTCGTGGGGGGAACTACATGCTAAATGACTGATACACAGAATAAATGATGGAGCAGTCTGGAAGAAAGGACGATCCTCCTATTCTGTTGTCTTACGGTTAATTTCCTCCATGTAGACAAGGACTTGAGAGCAAGTAATGCCTTTAGGAGGTAATCACAAGAACCACTAATAAATAAGGGAAAGGGAAGTCAATCTAGGTAAGTTATTCAGCAGTTTCCTGTAGCAGATTCCCCAGCAAGTAGCTGGGGAACTCTGAGAGACACTGGACTATAACTCAGAATCATTCCTCCTGAGAGACGAGAAAAGATGAAGTGTTTATCCTCCAAGTGCGATCCAATACTGGCTAAGGGTGGGTGCTGGGAATATCAGTCACCACCCGCTCAAGGATTGCATTCATGCCCAACTTGGACTGAGAACGAGACCTCTGGCAGGGAGTTGGATGTACTTCAACTAGAATGCAGAGGTATGTACTAAATAATGAATGCTAGGAAGATATGGATAAGGTATCAACAGTGTCCGCCAAAAATGTTAATGGAAGAGGAGATAAAAATTGCCATATAATTGTTTAATTTGAATCTAGCTGAAAAATGAGTAGGACTTAAATAGACAGAAGAAGACGAAACAAGAGAGAGAACACAAGTAAGGCCTATTTAGGATACCAGAGAGAAAAACCCAAAGCTAATGGTATGGAGAACTGGTCAGAATGAGATTTAAAAAAAAAAAAAAAAAGAGTGAGATTTAAAGATCTACTGGTTTCAAATTATAGGGTTCTTAAAGGTCACCAGGGATTTTGGACTTCCTCCTGTAAAAAAATGTAAACTGGGCGCCTGGGTGGCTCAGTGGGTTAAGCCGCTGCCTTCGGCTCAGGTCATGATCTCAGGGTCCTGGGATCGAGGCCCGCATCGGGCTCTCTGCTCAGCAGGGAGCCTGCTTCCCTCTCTCTCTCTCTCTCTCTCTCTCTGCCTGCCTCTCCGTCTACTTGTGATCTCTCTCTGTCAAATAAATAAATAAAATCTTTAAAAAAAAAAAATGGAAACTGGAAAATTTTGAGTGTAAGAATAATAGGAACAAAGTTTAACAAAGATTAATTTGTCAGCTATAGGTAGGAAGAAATGGGATACTGTAATATTGAAGTGTTGATCAAATGATGTTATAATTCAGGTCTGAGAAGCCTGGCTAGAATGGTGGAATTAAGGCAGGAAACAACAAAAAAGTTAATAGGACATAATGGATCATTTGAACAGAATGAAGGTCATGATCTCAGAGTCCTGGGATCAAGTCTCATGTCAGGCTCCCTGGTCAGCTGGGAGTCTCCTCCCTTTCACTCTCCCTCTTTGTTCTCCCTCTCTCAAGAAATAAATAAAATCTTTGGGAAAAAAAAGTTAAAGTGTAATTTTTCACAAATCTAACAGCATGACTCTGGTCATTCACAATAATGACATAATGATTAAGAAAGTTGGTTATGAAGTATTTTTATATATTTATTCTTCTGTACTTTGAGTCAATACATTCCTACTATGGATTCTTAAGATGTGTTTTATTTTTAGTCAAATTATCTTGGAATTCTTGAATAAAATTATAAAACTCCTTATAGTTACTTTTTTTTTAAATTGAGATACCTTTGTCTCCCCTCTCTTTCTTACAGCAAGAAACATTAAATACCTACGCTGTGGCAAGCTCTATGCTCAGCTGTATGGTCATAAATATTCTCAAGAAGTGGCCCCATGATAACCATGTAAAATAAGGGTAGGATAGCAAGTGTTCTGGTTACCTAATGCTAGATAAAAAACCCACTCCCAAACTTATTGGTTCAAAATAATATTTGTTTTTAATCTTAAATCCAAATGAATTCTACAGTTTGGGCAGGGATTTGGCAAAGTCTGGCTCTACTTCGTGCCAGCCAGGCTACTCAAAGAGTAGATGCTAAAACATCTAGAGGCCCCATCATTCAGTGACAGTGGCTAATGTTCGATGCCATGCCATCACATTGGTCATTTGAATTGGCCACAGTGGGAGTATGGAAATAAGCATATTCTACTAATCAGAGATAGCTACTGGTTGCTTGTTTGGTTGGTTGACTGACAGATTGAAGGATTTGTTGTTAAACATTTAAACACCCCACTGAATAACTAGCAACTAAATTATTTAGAAATAGCAACTAAAAATTCTTGGATGCAACGCTATTTAGAATTGAGCAAAACAAGTTGTTCTAGCTTTCCAAAATGCTCTTAAAAACCACCTCTTATAAGCATTATTGTATGTGTATACTTGTACATTTTATATGTAAATATGTACATGAAAACCTTACACATTTATACAAAGTACTTATTGCCCTCCCTCCCCTTTCTCCTAGGTATGCCAAGAAGTAAAACTAATAGTTTTTGCTAAACTTACTTCATCCACCTCTAGTTAACTAGAAATTGTCATTTGGCTATGGCTTTTGTTTTCAGTATTACTAAAATTTTTCATTTTTTATTTCTGTCTTTATTGGTTTTTATTGAGAAGTGGGGAAAAGTTGCACTGGGGACTTCTAGCTAGATGCCATCTCAAACGTCATATAACTAGCAACTCCTTTGCATCTCTTTTAAATCTAAGAAAACTTTTAAATAAAACAAGTATATTAAATTTTAATTTAGGTTTATATTTCCATTAGTGAGGTTAGTGGGTGTGCACAGAATTCTTTGCTGCCAATCTACTGTACCATAAAATGAATATTTTAGGGCAAATAAAGGATTAGGCTTTTAAACTCCTTCACATGGTGAAGGTAAGCCATTGAGTGATCCTACTATGTTGTATTCTTACATTATGGACCATTAGCCAGCAGTTCAACCTATAACATGAGGTATGGTACTATTTTGTCTTCATGCAGTGTACAGAACTGACACAGTCAGACCTCCCCCTGACTCTACTCGAGTCCAGCAGGTAGTGAGAGATAGCAGGTCTTAAACGAGGCACTCTTCTATACTCTGTATTAGCACATTTAGTCTTCAAAATAACTCTCTCAGGAAGGTGCTATTATTCTCATTTTATAGATAAGAAAATTGAGACAAAGAAATGAAAATAGGGGGGCGCCTGGGTGGCTCAGTGGGTTAAAGCCTCTGCCTTCAGCTCAGGTCATGATCCCAGGGTCCGGGGATCAAGCCCCGCATCCGGCTCTCTGCTCAGCAGGAAGCCTGCTTCCTCCTCTCGCTGTCTGCCTCTCTGCCTGCTTGTGATCTCTGTCTGTCAAATAAATAAACAAAATCTTTAAAAAAAAAAAAAGAAATGAAAATAGGTTTGCGCAAGGTCATACGAAGAGAAAATGGTAGAGTTAAACATCAATTGCAGGCAGTCTCTTTACAGAGTCACTTTCTCAACCCTTCTTTCCCTCTGCCTGAGCAAGGGAGGTCTAACCCAGAGGATGGAATCTGACGGAACTCATTTTAGATGTCCTAATATGGCTGACTTCTCCATTTACAATGAGGAAAAATGCTGAAATTTGTGCATTCCATACAACTATTATTGAGGGAGAAGCAAACAACTGAAGTTGGAATCCTTCCTTTCTTCTATCAATAATTTTGAGCTCTGCTAGGTTTAAATAGTCCTAGAGTTTGTTTCTCTTTCATCATTCCTCTTTGAATCTTCTAAAGGATAGTCACACATTTGACAAATTCAAGATTTTGTTATCTGAGAGCTAGTCACCATTGTAATTTCCGCTGGCTCATAGATTTTGAAATCTCCACATAAACATGCCGAAATCTTTTCCCATTCTCTGAGATCTACAAGGGTAAGAATGTTGAACCTGGCAGAGTGACAAGAGAGAAGATCCTTAAAGGCCACAGGAAGTAAGTTTTAAATATAAAATCTATTTCCTTAATCACTTTTTCTCCTCTTTAAAGGTTAGGAAATTGCTTCTGTTGGATTACCTATTTAGTAGTTATAATTTCCTAAGCATATATTGATTTTGTTTTTAAAAAATGATATATTATGGAATACTTCCCAAAGTTTGTAACATTTAATTTATACTCACCTATTTTATAAATCTAATTTTTTTTAAAAAGGAGCTGAAATGAAACTAGGATAATATCACACTTGTTACAAGATCACATATACCTAACACTTCGATTGGCAAGTCTAGTGTTACTCTACTTATTTAAGTGTTTGTCTTTCTTTATAACTAACCTTCATGTTACTCAACAACCACTCACAGACAAATACCATGTTCCAAGTACCGTGCCTGGGACTGAGATGAGAGGATAAAGAGAACCCAGACCTTACTGCAAAGACTCCATAATTTCACAGAAGATACAGATAACTAAATATTTAACACCCAATTGTGGCTATTGTGCTCATACCCAGAATAATGGCTCTCCAAAGACATCCATGTTCTAATCCCAGAAATTGTGAATATGTTAGGTCACATGAAAAAGAGAAATCAAAGATGCAAATGGATGAAAGTTGCAAATAAACTGACCTTAAAAGAGAGAGATGACCCTGGATTAACCAAGTAGGACCAATGTAATCCTAAGAGCCCTTAAAGATGAAAAGAGGAAAGCCAAAAAAAGAAAGTCACTCAGAAGTGACTACAGAGAACAGTGTGGAGAGATTCAAAGGTGGAGGAAAGGGGACTCAATCCAAGGAATTTGGGCAGCCTCTAGAAGCTCCAAAGATCCAGGAAACAGACTTTCCCCTAGAGCTTAAGGAAAGGAACATAATCCTGCTGACACCTTGATCTTGATCTTAGCCCACAGAGATTAGTGTTGAACTTCTATCCCACAGAACTATAAAATAATAAATTTGTGTTATCTCAGTCACTGAATCTGTGGTCATTTATACCCGCAATAGGAAATTAATCTATCAATGAAAAGTACTGAAATAGAGAAAATTCCTGTAATGCTAAATGAGCCAGATCATAGATCTTACGTAGCCTGCAATGAAAAAAATAAATGCCCCCAAAAAGAAATGTGACGAAGGTCATGGTTTTCATATGTTCCTCTCCCTGGTCTTCAAAGTGTCTACACGGTCAAGGACACAGAAGGAAACACTTGATCCTTTCATGAAGGTCCTTGTTGGATTGTTACGCATTTAAGAACAAACAGTAAAGCCAAAACCAGATGGCTTAAGATCACACTCTCCTCTTTTAGATCCTTTTTTTTTTTGAAAGATAGAAGTAAAGTATGTCAGAAAATAGAGTCTACTGACATAAAGTGGTTTCAGTAGTAAAAGAAGAGAAACGGTGTTTTTCTTTCTACTCAGTTGGTTTGATATTTCCATGTTCTATATAGTGTAGATATCTGACTTTGTGTAATTCTTGAGAATACATTCTTTGAGCCTTGGAAATACACCAAATTTCAGAGTTGCCAATTCAAAGTATGTAGGCAGAAGTGTACATAGCACAAATCTAATCAAAGTCTTCAAAAACTTAAAGATAGGAGAAGTGGCATTGTGACAAGTAGCCTATAGCCACACGTGCACTCAGTGAGTTAAAGATGATGTGTGACTATTACTGAGAGAGTCAAATGCAGTCATGCCTACTGTTAGTACACACTGAAGTGATACCGTAACATTTTTGCACTTGAAAAAGTTGCATCTATGGGAGATCGGGTACAGTAAAACTTTTTAATAACTAGATGATAATGGTAAAGTGAAGGGTGCTCGCTCTCTCAAAGCACTTAAATAAAAGACACTATTTAAAAGAACAAAAGGAGTAATTCTATGGCATGACCTTCTCAGCAACTCAAAGAAAACACCCCAAAATGAGCTATAAAAGAGAGCTGTCAAATGGATTCCAGATGTTAGTCTATAAAATTCAAACAGGCTATGATCCAGGTGTCTACTATAGGAAAACTAGGAGAGGCTTAATGTGAATAATAAGAAAGGAGGAAGCCAAGAAACTGCTAGAGAATTAATGGTGACAGCTATATATTTTTTTTAAGATTTTATTTATTTATTTGACAGAGAGAGATCACAAGCAGACAGAGAGGCAGGCAGAGAGAGAGGAGGAAGCAGGCTCCCTGCTGAGCAGAGAGCCCAATGCAGGGCTCGATCCCAGGACCCTGAGATCATGACCTGAGCTGAAGGCAGCGGCCCAACCCACTGAGCCACCCAGGCGCCTCTGGTGACAGCTATATTTTTATAAGCACCTATAGTCATCTCTCAGGAAGAACCACTTTGGGGGGTCCTGTGACTAAGGATCTAAAGATTTCCCCACTAACTGCCAATGGGACCCTCATCTCTTCCACTAAATGAATATGCCTTTGAAGACAGTGACCTCAGGTACACGTCACCAATGTATCTTCAGCATCAAGCATATAATACCTGGCACATAACAGACACTTAGTCAATGTTTGTTGAATAAATCAAATAATCATTTTGAAATTTTGAAAAAATATTTGAAGACATAGTAAATTCCTTTCCTTAAAGTAATAGGTGGAAAAAAAAATCAGGGCTCAGACACTCTATGATCCCAAATGGGTTGGCCCACATACATGGCAAAGAGAGTAGAAGGCAAAGCTCAAGATACTGACTGCAGGTATTTCTGAGTGGTGGACTAATTAATGCTTTGTACTATTTCTTTTATACTTTTTCTTTCTTTTCCAAAATCTTGAAAAGGAGTATGCATTATTTTTATAACCACAATTTTAAAGCCAGGTGGCTTTGCCTCAAAAGAAGCCTATGCCTTAGCCTTAGAGCTTCATATCACTACTTTGGATTTTCCACCCTACATGATTTCGAGCACATTTTCTGTATATGAACTGGAAACCACTAGATTTTATAGGATGAGATAAACAATCTCTTTCTTACACTGTTTTCCTTTTCCTATCCAGTTCTAAACTGATACCAAAACACAGATTCCTACAGACTCAAGTCATTCTTTTAATGGTTCTACCATCAAGCAAGAAATCTCCTCATGGTTTGAAGTAATTTAAAGAGCAATATTCCTGAGCGGGCATTCATTCAGCCACTCATTCACTCATTCAATCATAGATTAAAGGGCATAAAATAATACACTTTCAGTCCTCGGTGTGACGACTCTGTGGTTGAGAGATGATTCCATTCCATCACTAATATAGGTTCCCACATATACCTGGTCCAGGATCTCAACATTTCTCATCTAAATAATTCACTTTGTTTCCTAACTGATTTCCCTGTATCCTGACTCTCATTCTAACTTATTTTTCATTTAGTTTCTTGAAGCTTCTTTAATGGCACAAATCCATTACATGGCATGTTATAGGGAAATTATGACTTTGAGCATCAGTGAAACCTGGACTGGAGGCTGATTCTTCTACTTACTATATTGGTCATGAGTATGATATTTGGAATTACACAAGCTCTGTTTTTCAATTCCTGTCTCTGATTCTTGCTAACTCTTGCCTTTAGAAAAGTTATTCAGTCATGCTAAAGCTCATTTCTCTTCTCTGTAAAATGGGGCTAATTCACCTACCTCATAGCATTAAATGACATAATTCATGAAAAGTTCTTAACTTGTGGATTAATGCCTGCATTTCTCATTGCTGCTATAGCAAACTTCCACAAATTTGGTAGCTTAAAACAACAGAAATTTATTTCCTCATCAATATAGGGGCCGGGAATTCAAAAACTAGTTTCAGGGGGCCAAAATTCAGATGTTAGCAAGACTATGTTCCTTCTGGGGATACTAGGGGAGAATATGTTCCTTTCCTCTTCCAGATTCCAGTGGCCACTGCATTCCTTGCCTTGTGGCTGCCTCATTCTAATCTCCACCTCCTTGGTCACATTACCTTCTCCTTTTCGGTCTGAAATACCCCTCTGCCCATCTGTTATAAATATACTTGTGACTGATTGCATTTACCCCTTACCCAGTATAATGTAGGACAATACCCCCATCTCAAGATCTTTCATTTAATTCTATCTGCGAAGTTTTTGCCATGTAAGGTAACAATCATAGGTTCCAGGGATTAGGACAGGAACATCTTAAGGAGTCATTATATAGCCAGCTACAGGACCCTAGCTCATAACTAGTTTCAGTAAATGTTAATTATCTACATTGTGGGAGTTTGGATTACCTTCTTAGTTTTCATGAGTTCCCTTATTAGTAACATGAGAGTAACTATGTAATGGCACCTACCCCAATAATGGTATAAAAGATCATCATAATTGCTTAGTAAATGTATTTTCTTTTTCCCTTCCTTATTCAGCAAAAGACAGGCACTAGAATGCTCAAAACAATACTTCAAAAATGCCCCAAACTGAAAACAAGCTAAATGTCCATCAATGTCCACCAGTAGAGTTGATAAACTATATTCATACAACAGAATACAGAGATGGAAATAAATAATCTACAGCCATGTACAGCAATATGAATAAGTATTTCAAACATTAACAGAAGACCAGACACACGAAAAGTACTCACACTGATTTCATATCTAAAACATGTAATCAGGGACGCCTGGGTGGCTCAGTTAATTAAGGGTCTAACTCTCAATTTTGGGTCAGGTCATGATCTCAGGGTCAGGAGAATGAGCCCCAGATTTGGCTTCTGGTTGGGGAGCCTACTTAGGATTCTCTCTCTTCCTCTCACCCTGCACCCCCCCCACTTGTACACATGCTCTCTCTAAATATGAATGAATGAATGAATGAATGAATGAATGAAATGCATAATCAGGGCACCTGGGTGGCTCAGTGGGTTAAGCCGCTGCCTTCGGCTCAGGTCATGATCTCAGGGTCCTGGGATCGAGTCCCACATCGGGCTCTCTGCTCGGCAAGAAGCCTGCTTCCCTCTCTCTCTCTCTCTCTCTGCCTTCCTCTCCGTCTACTTGTGATCTCTGTCAAATAAATAAATAAAATCTTTAAAAAAAAAGAAAAAAAAGAAATGCATAATCAAGTAAAAATAATCAATGCTGTTAGAAGTCATGATAATGGTTCCTTTTGGAGTACTGATTGGAAGGAGGCAAACAAGAACTTACTAAGGTGCGTGAATGTTGACTTTTGATCTGGACAGTTGTATTGAGTTTGCAAAAATTAATCAAGCCATGCACTTACCATATATGCCCTTTAGTATAGTATACTATACTTTAATTAAAAGTTAAAATTGAAAAAAAAATTATTTAGGAGCTCTATGACCCCCAAACTTTAAGTCTAAATTGTTTAGGTTGGCACGCAAGGCCATTCTCAATCTCATCTCACCCCATTCTGTTTTCCCAGCCTCATTGCCTGCCATTTCCCCCCACCCTATCACACAGACTTCTAGGTACCAGTCCCTAAAACAAGTCACATTGTTCCATGCCCCCATGCACTTGTACTTTCTGTTCCCTCTTCTTAGATGCCATTTTCCCTTCTCTTGCTGAATATTACCCATTTTTAGGTACCAGCCTAAATTCTACCTTGTCTTTTTGAAACCTCTGTGCATACTATACTACCACATAATACTTATCTCTACCACATAAGTTTACCACATAATACTTATCTCATGATATTTAAATTATTTATGAGTTTACACATCTACTTAGGAAGCTGTCATTAACACTCCTACAAGGCGAATTAAGCAATCAATCCTCTTCTGTCTCTCAAAGCCCCCTTTGGAGGCTTCTATTATAACACATACTATACTTAACAGCCATTTCTTTATGCCCTTATAGGATATAGGTTTTTGAGAGCAGAAACCTCCTTATCTTCATGTCACCCAACAGTAGGCATTCAACATATTTTTATTAGACTAAACTCAACTACCTCTTCTATTATACTGTGAGTTATTGAGTAAAGGAATTGGATTATTCATTATTGAACTGTTACTTCTCCCAGTGCTCAATACTTGTATGTTGAATAGGTCCTCAATATTTGTAATGTTGAGTAATTAAGTCTATGCTATTTCACATTCTGGATTATAATATTTCTGAATCAGTCCTGTTGAGTGGCCATCCCATGATGTTAGCATGGCACCTTGCTTTGCAGAGCTTCATCTGGAGATTGATGCAAGGATGATGAGAAATGTCTTTACAGATTGTGTCACTTATGAACTTTAAAATATGACCATGTCTTTTGGGAAAACTATAATGGAAAAGTAACTCAAATCAACACAATTAACTCAGTAAGTATTTAAGAAACTTAAAGTATTCTGCTAGGCATAGTGGGGTATACCAGAAAATACTGTCTCTGCTCTCAAGGAATTCACTATCTAATGAGACAGCTAAGAGAATCACCCTGCACAACTCACACCTTCAGCATCTAAAACGCAGCATCCTATGGTATAAAAGAAGATAAATAATGGCTACAGGATGGTGCAGTTCTTATAAGGAAGATCATTTGAGCTCATTCTTGAAAGATACATAGATTATTTACGTGTGTGTGTGTGTGTGTGTGTGTGTATCCCATATTTCAAGAGAGCGGATTATTTTCAGTATGCTTTGGGAAGCTAGCCAGAAAGATTTTAGTCACTGGGGGAGAGGTGGGAAGAAAGAGAGGGTAAGAAAAGTTCAAAGAGTTCACATTGTTAAGGGTTTTAAATGACACTGAAGTTTTTGGACTCACTTCTGTATAAAATTATAATTATTAAATTTTTATTATTTTCAGTAAGAATACCATTTGACAAGTGAATAAGGTCAAAATTGGGAGCAGGGAGAAACCTGAGGAATTTGCTGTGATAATGCAAACAACAAGTAAAGAAAGTCTAAACTACAATAAAGACTACAGTAGCAGAAAAAAATTTGAAGTCCAATGCAAAATTAGAATGAGAAGCAACAGGCAGTGAATTGATATGAGTGGTAGTAATCTGGGAGGAAGGGAATATAAGAATGAAAACTGAAGATAACTCCTATATTTTTCTGACATTGCTATATTATCAAAATTTTCTTATGAAATAATTATTTTCAAATTCACTAAATAAGTAAAGACTGCTAAATAGGCAATCTTTCCTCAGCCAATAAAAATCTACAAGTTGAGCAAAAATACAGGAAAGCACTGTGAAATCCTTTAGTTTAGGCTTAAAATATCAAACCACGGGGCGCCTGGGTGGCTCAGCGGGTTAAGCCTCTGCCTTCAGCTCAGGTCATGGTCTCAGTGTCCTGGGATCGAGCCCCACATCGGGCTCTCTGCTCAGCAGGGAGCCTGCTTCCCTTCCTCTCTCTCTCTGCCTGCCTCTCTGTCTACTTGTGATCTCTGCCTGTCAAATAAATAAAATCTTAAAAAAAAAAAATCAAACCACTGGGCCAGAAATCAAGGTTCTTGATCCATTTAGACCAAATGGCACAAATTATGCCTTCCCTTACTACTATACCATGAAGTTACTGTCAAACATAATCAAGCACAAGATGCAAAGAAATCCTACCCCAAGAGGCTTCAACTATTAGCAATGCTTTAAACAAATTACGCAAGTGAAAAACCAGCTATAATGTTTCTTCTCTTAGTGGTTAGCCCTATAAAAGTCATCATAACCCATGACATTGTTGCACACCAAAACAAAAAACATTTTTCCAGTCCTGGACTAAATATATGTAATATTTGGTATTCAGAGCTCCATACAGACCTCACAACAAATCCCAAAGAACTATGAACATAATGCATGAAGAAGTGAGGATATGAGGTCTTTGAAAATGAGGCAATTCACACCAAAGGGACAAGGACTTCAGAGATGCTTTGCAGAGATTGTGGAGTTCTTGACAGCGACAAAGAAATTCAACTGAATTTTTCAAACTGACTTCAGGTAAGGGCAAAATTCTGTTTTAATTTCAATCCTCATAAATCAAATCACCTTATTTGGGGACTAAAAACAAAAACAGGATCATGATGATACTAGTCACAAAGAAACAGTGCTTTCCTACATGCAGCCAAACCTATCTTTCCAGAATGTTAACTCCCCACCATCATTACCATCACTACCACTACCACCAGCATCAGCATACCTCCCAATAGATCTTGGAATCCCCACAGGACAGCTCTTGTATGCTCCATGGACTGGTCCTCTTAGCATCCCTAAAGCATTTTATATTTTTCTCCCTTTCACTCTGTCACTGTGCTGACATATCCTGCCACTGTCAAAACCGCAGGAACTCCCATTGCTAATGCTTCTCTAGAGGGGCTATCAATGCCCAAAATCTAGAGAACTCATAACGCCTAATCTTTCTCACCCAAAGCATTGTTAATCATTGAGGAAGACACTAGATCACCTTTTACAGTTTCATGATCTCCAAGCACAACATCCTTGACCTAGAGTGACCTTTACAATAGCCTGAGTTTTCTGAGACTGAATCAAAGTACAAGCTAAGTGAGATTCTCTTCTTAACTTAGAATCTACCCTTTAACACATATAATAACACTCAATCATTTTTTGCCCTTTTACTATGGGCCAGGCACTGTACTAAGAGACAGTAAATAAATCCTCTTATTTCAACTTCACAGCAATTCTATAAACTAGATATTATTATCCCCATCTTACAGATGGGAAAACAAGTTTTAGAAGTAATGTAACTTACCCAAGTTAATACAAGTATTGACTAGGGGCTTCAAATCCAGATAGTCTCATGCTAGACGATACAAACCATCTCTCATTCCTTAGAATAAACTGATCTGATCCCTTTATTCTACAATGTAATGACCATGTGGGCAAAGGACAGAACAGCCTAGAATAGGTCCTACTGGACTCTATTCAGATATATATATAAACGTTATTCCTTTGCTGATCAATTGCCTGGTCTCTGGAAAGACTTTCCTAGAAGTATCTAGTCCCCATAAGTATGACCAAAAGAGAAGGTTGCCCTCTTTCCTGCATGGGAAGATATTGGTTTGTCTTGGCCTAAAAAGAAATTAATGCATCCCCGAATGTTCCTGAGATAGGAGACAAATTTCAAAAATCTCTCCTTTGACCCTTTTACTTTCCAGTAGACTGATACCGTGTCTAATCACAGTGCTTCTGGAAGTCCAGCAACACTTTGCCAGAAGGGTGTGCCCTTAATCACAAGGGCTAGTCTCCAGATACAGGATGGAAAGTGAAGTGTCAGTGAACCTGGGATATGTGAGGCATCTGGCTTCTGGAGCTAACTCTCTGCCAGAGAGCTGAACTACTGAGTATGCAACATGAGATGATGTCAAACTGCTCCAAGTAAGTGTTCCTCTGTGACTATACAAGCTGAGTTGTCATGTGGGTTTCAGTAACAGCAGTCTGAAAGAAAAAGACCAAAATAAACGTAATAAAGAAACAAAAAAGTAGAAATAAATAAAAAAAAACAGAAGATTATTTATCAAACAAAACCTAATATTCTAAGAGACATAATTGAATAGTACATCCTTAAGAAAAAGAACAGGAGGGTATGAGAAAGAAACAAATTCAGGAAAAAATCTTCAATCAATAAACATAAACATATATGTGTGTATATATGTGTGTCTGAGATTTTAAAACATCAAAGTAATGGCTTGAAAATAAAGCTAACAATATTTCCAAAAATTAAAGTGAAAAAAAGTAGATTAGAAAATCAAAGGATCATAACAGTTCAACACCTGATAAAAGCACCACCAATGTGAAGAATAGGGAAAAAAAAAAACAACTTACGAGCTGGCAACAACCAAAATACTAACTTTAAGTGTGTCCAGATCTGAAGGACTTAAATCTCCCAATTAAACAGAATCACACGGGGCACCTGGGTGGCTCAGTCAGTTAAGTGTCTGCCTTCTGCTCAAGTCAGCAACCAAGGATAAAGCCCCACATGGGGCTCCCTGCTCAGTAGGGAGTCTGGTTCTCTGGCTGCCTCTGCCCCTTGGCTTGTGCTCATTCTCTCTCAAATAAATAAATAAAATCTTTTTTAAAAATAAATAAATAAATAAACAGACTCACAGAATGTGCTCTAGAGAGAAAAGAATAATCTATGCCAAAATGTTCATAACATTTTAGAACATTAAGGATAAAAAATGATTCTAAAAATTCTTTAAACACTAAAAGAGGTGACTCAGGAAGGCACAAAAATACATTTTTTTGTTGGACTTCAATGACACTGGAAAGATACTGTGCAAAGGCTCTCAAAATTCTGAGGGAAAACAATTTTTAATTTAGAAATTCAGATGTATCTGAACATCAGGTGTAAAAGTCTAAAATAAATTTCTCTATCATTACCCTTTCTTTGGAACTTATTAGAGGGCATTCCCTCCAGGAGAGAAACTAACAAAGGAAAGGGAAAAAAAAATAAGAAGGAATTCCCATGATGAAGGCAAAGAGATCCCAAAATGGCAGCTGTGCATCTGGCCTCAAGAATAACTAGTCCAGGTGGGAGCAGGAGGGTGGAGGTCTCTGGGATGATGACCACCATGAAAAAGCAATACAATTGTGACTTGAGATGATGACACTTCGGAAAATACTATTGACATATTTATAAAGGCTCCAGTAAAGCATAGGGACAAAATTAAAGATAGGCACCAGATAAATAATAATGAATTTTAAGAAAAATCAGAAAGTATCACAAGAAAGGATAACCGCTTCTTGACTTGGAATTGAAAATCCTTACTTAGACCTCAAACGTAAACAGTAATGAATAATGTAACTAAAACTATGACATAACCATATGAAGAGGAAGGAAGGAGGAAAACAAGTATATGGGGTTAGAGTGATGCAACAGAGCCAATCTTCAACTAAGGAACTGGAAGTTGTTGATAAAAACGAACAATTGATTAAGAGCAGTATAGGAATATTTGAAGGAACCAAAGATAAATGCCTAGGAAAATTAAAACAAGTAAAAGAGTTATAAGTGGCTGTTCCTGGAAAGCACAACTGGAAGGTAGCAAGAGTTGATGCAGAGGATCATTTTTCCCTGGAAATCTCTGAAATCTGTTTAATTCAACTATTTGACCACTTTACTTTGAAAAAAAAAAGTTTTTTAAGTTGATAGACTGCTATGAAGACTAATTTCACTATTTGTAACCGGCAAATCCAGTTGTTTTTACTCATTAAAAAAAAGGGGGGGGGCGCCTGGGTGGCTCTAGTCATTAAGCATCTGCCTTCTGCTCAGGTCATGATCCCAGGATCTTGGGATCGAGCCCTACATCGGGCTCCCTGCTCAACAAGAAGCCTGCTTTTCCCTCTCCCTCTCCCCCTGCTTGTGTTCCCTCTCTCGCTGTGTCTCCCTCTGTCAAATAAAAATAAAAGTTTGTAAGGCATTTACAATATGGTGCATTAATTTTTTTTTTTTTACGTCTAAGATTATTTTTAACCTCCAGAAACTTAAAATTGTAAATAAGAGGTAGCAAGACTGGTGATACTTTAAAATCAGTTTACAGGAATGGGATAGCATGACTGGAAGATGGCTACCTGGGGACAGGGACAGCAGGAAATAGAATGAGTAGAGCAACTACATAACATTCTAGTGTCGTATTAAATGAAGTAAACAAGGAAGCCATTAGACTGAGGTGGCTTTAAGGCCTTAGGAGCCTTGTGAGCAAAGCAAAACCTAAGCCTGTAATCCCTCAAGGTTAAGAAACTGAAACCAAAGCCAACAAATCACAATAGCCAACTAGGCTTTCTGCAGTGTAACTGCTTAAACTATACCAAATCACATAATTTCCGGACATTGCTTCTGCCTCTTCTCTATAAAAGGCTTCCTCCCCACCACAGCTTCTCACCATGGAGAGCTCCTAACCATTTCTGGTTTGATACTGTCCAAGTGGAATCAATTTTTGCTCAAATAAACTTAAAATTTTGATATGCCTCAGTTTATCTTTTGATGATAGGCATTACCATAATGGATTACTTTCACTCATAATACCATTACTGTCATTTTTTATATTTGTCAACTATTTACCATATACCAGGCACCATATACATAATTCCCACAGTAGCCCCAGATTAGATATCAGGACAACTCCCCTCTCGCGCCAGCGATTCTCTATCACATTAACTCCTTTTATTTTCTTCTTAGCAATTATAACTCTTTGAGTTATAATATTAATATTATGATATTAACTATAACATATAATTTATAATATTAACTAAAGATATTAACTATCTTTTTGTTTCAGTTGCTTTTACTTGTCTGTCTACAGTGTAAGCTTTGTGAGAGTAGGAACTTAATCTAGGTTATTTAATACCTGGAACATCGCAAGTACTCAGTAATTGTTGCATGAAAAATGAATGAGACTGACAAACTCAATCTGGAGAGAGGTTAAATGATTACCAAAGAGGAGTATTTAAAATAGAAATATGCTCAGGGACTCCCGGGTGGCTCAGTTTGTCAAGCGTCCTACTCTTGATTTCGGCATCTAGGGTCATGAGACAGAGCCCCACATTGGACTCTGGCCTGAGTGTGGAGCCTGCTTAAGGTTCTCTCTCTCCCACTCTCTCTTCTCCTCGCCCCACCACTTGTGCTCTCTCTCACTGGGGAAAAAAAAAAAAGCAAACCAGAAAGCTGTTTAAGAAAGTGGAAAATAACTGTTGTTAAACCATGTAAAATACAGTTCTGCATGTATATATGTCAACATATATCTGTATATGAAAAATGAAATTCTGAAAAAACATAAAATATTAACATTACATATCTCACAATGGAGAGCTGACAAATTTTCCTCTTTGTTTCTTTGCTTTTTCTAATATTTCTAAATTAAACATCATTTTTATAATAAATGTAATAAAATACTGTAAACTGTGTTAAAAGATCACATACTACAAAATTCCTAGTCTGCTTGTGGACAAATTGACACCATGGTCTCTTTATCACAGCCCCATTACTCAAGAAGCTAAAATAACAGATGATCAACCAAACCAAAGGACAAAGCTCTTCTTAATGATTCTTCTTAAGACATGCTCAGGTCCCCGCAGCTGAATTTAACTCTTTCATATGATCAAAATCACCTACTGAAGTTTAGAGCCTTAGGTATTATTTAGGCTCCCAGGTCACAATAGCTTTAGATAATATTTCTCCCTAACAGACCTGGAAATACCCAAAAGTATCTCCTATTCATATTCCATTTTCTCTTCTGAGTCTAAATTCATTTGTGCTGCTTTCTTCTTGTTTTCCTTTCCAGGGTTTTTGGTTTTTTGGTTTTTGTTTTTAATAGTTTGGTTTCTTTTTCTTACTCTTCCTTATTCTTTCCACATCTTTTCTCATATATGAAACTGCCATCTCTTGAGACCTAAATGAACTGCTTGGTGTGGTCATGAAAATTATCTTATATCCTTCCTGTATGAATCAATCTGTTTCTCTCCACAGCTATTTTTGATGGCCCAGAGTCAGCTCACCATGGGCTAATAGAGAGATTGTTTACTTAATGGACTGAAACATAATAAAAAATTTTTCTCCTCACCTCATTTGATCTGCGAGTAAGCTTTTATTTTCAGCTTTCATTTATTTGTATTGCTTTTTTTATGTTTTTTTTTTTTTTTTTGTCTCTCTTATAATAATACAAATCTGGTTATGACTAGCTGGTATGTTAAATCCTGTTAAAATAAACTATAGTGTCTCATAACATATGTTTTTAGATAAATTAATAGAAAATACTTGCCTAATGTTACATATAATTGGTTAATTAATAAAATCAAGTGTTTGATATATATATATATATATATATATATATATATATATATATATATATTTACATCTATATATATAACATATGTAGATATTTATATAGATAAGTAAAACCCAGGTAGGACAAACACTAGTGTTAACTATGTTCAATTAAGAACCAAGTGTCACACAAAAATGTAACAGATGGATTTTCACAATTCACTGAAGCTTCTTTTCTGATAGATATATACAACATCATATAAAAATGCAGTATTCCTAAAAACGCTGAGTGAGATGGCATAAAATGAGTGGAGCAGCCTCTATTGTTATCCGTCAAGAGCAGCTGTGTGATGAACTCCCCAACTGCCTTTTGGGAATAGAGCCAACTCTGGGACCAGGCATGCCAGGTGCTAATCTAATAGATGCAGCATGACTTCCCCCTCCGCCCTGCACCCAAACACAGACTGCCTCACCTAAAACCAAATCAAAGCAGCCTGTGTGCGAAGAATAGTATTCAACAAGCAACACAGAAAAAGTCATCAGCTTCCAGGAGCTTACCAAGTAAAAAGAAATCATAAATTGAACATTTCCCTCTTTTTTATTTCACTAAATAGATGCCTCCTCTATTATACGAGTAGGAACTCAACTCGATCGTATATATTAAGCAAACTATATGCATGATACTACAGATAGAGGAGGTTTCCTTTCCTATGTTAAATGCTGTTTGGGAGGAAATTAAATGGGTTGAACAGAGAGGACTACAAAAAAACATATGCAGGGGAGTAAATCTGAGATAGACTGCTACAAGCCCTAAGTAGAAAACTAAGTCCAAATGCCTTTATTTCATTCTCAGGAGCCAGAATGCCAGAGTTATTATTTTTTCCCCTGCTCAGGCATTGATTCTCAGAATGGCCTATAGCATGTAATAACCTTTCTACTTTTGTATCCTTATGCAGAAAACTGGGATCATATATTTTATTACTTCGGGTTCGTTGCTGAAGTGAATAGAGGATTAATTAATTTTTTCCAATGTAGCCAGTAGATTTTGTAAAATTCCTTTTGGAATGTGCCAAGAACCAGCCTTCTCATCTTTGATAATCAGTTGTTGTTTTTCAAATGGTTGTAAAATATTTTTTAATCTCTTTTATTTTTTTCATTGGTAAACAAAACTTCTAGAGGAAGATCTTGAATGCAACTTGATGAAATCACTGTTAATTCCTGCAAACAACAAATTTACTTAAATGCCTATTTTTATTTTCATTGCAATATCATGTAAATTTTAGCAACTGCAAATCAAACATTCCGGAAATTAGGTCTGTTAGATTCAGTACATTAATGGTTCAATGCATTGTTTAGCTTATTTCTTACAGAAAGCTAATCTTTTCCCTGGTATCTCACATATTCATATAGCTAAAGCTGAAATGAATGTACAATTTTCTGAGGCTTCCCCAATGGTACAATGTGTATCACATAGCGACATCTGCCCAGGAGAAAACTACATATCCAGCTTCAGTTTCCCTCTTGTACAGAGGATTTCCTCGAGTTGCAGGAAATGAATACAACATCAATACCAATTTAAACATGCTTTACTAGGTGTGTCTTTGGCTGTTTTATTGAGTTCAATAACCATTATCACACCTTAAAATTTGCATTTCCAAAGAATTTTCACTCTGCTTCCTAACCCTGTCAGGGCAGGTATGATCATACCTGTTTTACATAAGGAGAAGCGGATATTTAAAGCTTGATCAAGGTCATAAGGCTGCCTTATACAGAGCCAGGGCTAAATTCATTACTCAGTTCTCTTTTCATTATACCTTGTCATAGCTCATACATATGTGAACAAAAAATAAAGAATAATAGAAGTACACAGTTGTGCACTAACAAGCTATTTTATAATTTCCTGGGTCATATGTATTGTGGAGGGAAGTACTATATCCATTGATTGCTCTAATTTCTGTGTAATCATAGTGTGGTTTGGTTTTTGTCTTATAAACGATGGTGCTTTGGAACTGCTGCAAATTGCTAATGTTCCTGGATACATTTGGCAGGAGCCTGAGGCAAGCAAAGCCACAAGAAGCAAATTAAATCCTTATAGGAGTTTATCGCTAAGAGCTTAAAGCACGCATAACAAAGGGATTGTGGACCCCGAACAATTTAAATAGAAATATAAGTGGTTAAATATATTTACATACAGGAACCAGGGAGTTTAGAGCATATAGCACAAAGGCAATAATTAGGAGAGTCAACCTCTAACTATAGCTAGAAAATCATGAACTTTGAAGTTAAAAAAAAAGGAAAACAAAAACACACTAAATTCAAAATATTTCAAATGTTATCTGCTATGAAAATAAAAGCTTGATTATTGGGCCAGAAGGGCGTCTCAGGCAGAGAGCACGGTATGAGAGATGAACAGAGGCAGATATGGGAGTAATGGATCCAGAAGTTGAATTTCCTCAAAAGCTGCACCCTTCCAATGATTAAAAGAAATAAATAATTACCAGTCAAATAGAAGATACTTTACTCTCTAGAGTACAGTTAGCTATTCATATTTCACCTTTTCCTCTCATTCATCTTGGATTATGCCACGCCTATCCTCTACCCAACTCCAACATTACGTAACAACCTATTTGAAAATTTCTACCTCATGGTTCTAAACTATCAGTGACAAGCCACACAAAAGGTTGACAGCTGGGGAAACAGCACGAAAGGAAATACATAAACTGTACAAGAAAATTATTCATGACACTTGTTAAAGATCGAAAGTCAGACTTCATTCATGGGGACTTTCGTGCTTGATAGACAGGCCACTATGATTGAGTTCTGCAGCAGCAGAGAGATATTGGGCTCAACCCTGAACAGAACAAGGAAAGAGGGGGTGTTTATAGCCAAAGAGCAGGAGTGGGGAGTCTGAGGATGGAAAATTGCTAGGAGGACACATTATGGGGAAATTCTAGTGAAGCCAAACTAATAGGACTCTTGCTGAAAGGTCATTGGACCTTTCATTGGGATGATGGAGGATGAGGAACCTGATCAGATACCAAGAGTGATCAGATACTGAGGGGGAAAGATCCTGGCTTAAGTGAGGTAGCAAGATTCTTGCTAAATTTGGACAATGAAAAGATGAACATGGAAGCCCAATGCCAGGGCCTAGTTAAAAAGAGAATTCAGAGAAGCCTGACTAGAGACTGCTCACAAAGAGAATCTTCGCCTGCATGCACACATGCACAAACACACACATACACAAACACCAGGCCTGTATTTATTCAGTCCACAGGTACCTTCCAATATCATCAAGTGCCAATGCCTCTATCTTGTCACAATTCACTCTCCCCCATGTCTCACCCCAATTCTTGTATGCACTTTTGTCTGCCTTAACACCATTCAGGGGCGGTTTTCCTGATTCTTTTATATTAGATAGCAAGTCCCTGCTAAATGCTTTCATCCTCCCCATATTTGTCTTTCCCAGCAGATTGTCATTATATTATGGTACAATTGTAGATGGTACCACTGACCTTTAAACAACACAGGTTTGAAGGACACGGGGCCATTTATTTATACATGGATTCGGTTTTTCTTTAAAACGAGAGTACAGCACTATATATGTATTTTCTCTTCCTTCTGACTTTCTTAATTACATTTTCTTTTCTTTAGCTTGCTGTATTGTAAGAATGCAGAATATAATATATATACATAAAAATATGTGTTAATAACTGTTTATGTTATTCATAAGTCTTCTCATCAATAGTAGGCTTTTTGTAGTTCAATTTTGGGGGAGTCAAAAATTTTATGTGGATTTTCAACTACACAGAAGGTACGCACCTCAACCCCCACATCATGTAAGTGTCAACTCTAATTGTAGGCCTATGTGATTCTTTAATAAATACCTGCCAATCATTCAGTAAAATTCCTGAGTTCTCATAGACTATAAGCTCCGTGAGGGATAGCGAAGGAGATTTGCTCAACATGATATTCCAGAAGCTTTCACAGAGTGAATCACTAAACAAACACTACTTGAGCCCTTTCCAAGAATGATACCTAAAGTTGTGACAGGAGAAAAGGTATGGAAAATAGATAAGATCAATTAAAACAGAATTAATAAGAAAACCAGATTCATTCAACCTTTCATATTCATAAAACTGTCAATTTAATGGCTAGTATCCTGGTTTTAAATATAGCAAATTTTAATAGTGAGCCTCTTTACCTCTTTTACTATACAGTTAGAGCCTCTTACTGAAGTACATTTATTTTATGGAGCTTGGAACATAATTTCCCTACTTGCATAATTACAAAAGCTTATAGTTGCCACATATTAATGGGTTTTCCTGTTATTGATGTTGTTTAGCCATTGGTCGGAGTGAACCCCCCCATTATGACACTGCTTTTAAGAAACATGATTCATAAAAAAAAAGAAAAGAAACATGATTCATGATCTTCATAACTTTAGTCTATATGAAAATGTCCTCTCATGTATTCTCTATAAAGAACTCCAAGAACTCATCTATACATAAGAGGACTGGTTATCAACGATAAAGTAGTGCAAAGGCCTTCAGAATCCTAAAAAATGGGACAACTAGGAAAAACATGGGCAGAAAAGATAATTTTGGAAATTAAAGGAGAGGTATGAGAATTGGGTAACAAAGCTCAAACATGTGGGTTGAGAAAATTGTACATGTGTCCAAACTTGAAAACTTTAAAATAATAAAAGTACAAGTAAAAAATTAATGCAAAGTATTAAGTTATTTTATGTGCATGCTCAATCAGAGTCTTCTTAATCTAAACTATTGGTATAAATTTGTTTAATACATGTAGGGTTTTTCCTTTGAAGGAGATCAGAATATGTTACCTCAAAACATATCACTTTTGATATTTTGAGCTGAAAGCAATTAAGAACATCAAAACAGAGGAACTCTCTGTCCTCTCCCTTTCTGCCTAAAAGCAGGATATATATTTCAAACTCTGAAGGTCTTGCCCCTCCCATCCTCCATTCCAAAAAGAGAAGAATGACTCTTAAATACTGAAAACAGCTCAACTCTTACCCCTGAGGATGGCACCAACTTGAATCTGCATAACAAACCTTATATAAGTAACTCTTACCTTCCATTAGTTTCCTCATATATTAACCTTTGCATAATTTCCTGTTTCTAGGAGTCCAAATCTCTTTTCCTTCATCTTGTCACATTCCCACAATTTATTATCCTTTGTTAAAATGGCCTATGAATGATAAATAAATATTATAAAATAGTATATAAGCTCTCCAGCCTAGCCAATAAATTCTTTGGATTTTCATTTTTTTTTTTTTTTTTTTTTGCGAGATCCGTGTACATGTTTCATAAACCTTCTCCTGTTAATTTCTTTTGTCATTTTAATTTGCAGGGCCCATGCACTAAACCTAAGAGGGTAGAGGAAACTTTTTTTTTCCAACCCTACACTTCCCATCTCTAGGTTTTCACCAAGAGAAATGGGTATCTTGTAAGTTGTCATCAAGTAGGAAATCCCTCAAATTGTGGACAATGTTGTTTAGAAAGCATTCTGAAGTGGGGCGTGTCATTCAAGGTATTATCTATTCATTGAAAACATATTTACTAGGTACACACTACCTACTAATCTATAGACACAAAGGTTTCTCTGAGATACAGAGATCTTATATTCTAGTAAAGAGAGTCAAGAAGAGTCAAGATCTATATTCAGAGATCTTATATTCTAGTAAAGAGAGTCAAGAATTAAGCGAAGAAACACGCAGTTAATTATTTCATAAGAATAGTGCTAATACTATGGAAGATAAGTAGAATATTGCGAAAGTAAATTACTAACAGAACTGAACTATACTGGGAGGAAGGGGTGATACATAGAGATCCTTGAGGTAGTTATATTTTAGCTGAGTGCTGAGGAATGAGTAGGAATTAACTACAACTGTTATTTGGCCAGGCAATACCTAAATCTGTTTTCTTTATTTAATAAATTCACCATTTAATGAGTTTTGGTAGGGGCAGAGCCCATCCTAGAGAAAAGGAGTAAAAAGTTCCAGATACTCAATTTCCCAGCATCCGTTGAAGTTAAAGTATGGCCACATTTGCAAAGGTTCTATCCTCAAGAGATAAATATGAAAAACTGAACTGAAAATGAGTGACACTGAAAAAGAATGGGCAATGGAAGGGGTATTTTCTGTGGGTATCAGCTGATGTAGCAATAATGAGTTGCTTGGGCAACAGACTTGGCAGGGTGAACAGCCACATATGGGGCTTGGTGTTGAGGACCATAATGTCTGCAATGCACTGATTCTGGAGTGATTTGGCATGTGGTTCCTGGCTTCGTGGCCATAAGCTTTATTCTCTAGACCCCCCTCGTTGGCCCAATAATTCTGTGAGCCTCCTAACAGCTTTTAATATTTTTTTTTCTCCTTAAATTAGTCAGAGTTTATCAAGCAAAGGAGTGGTGGAAGGGAGTAAGGAGAGATCCCAAGTGGAGGTGAGAGTCCATGTGTGCTGTGGCCTGAGCAGCCTTTGTGGCTGACAGGTAGAAAGTGACAGATAAGGCTTGTGAGATGGACAGGGACCACAGAGACAGGGCACTGAGGGCTTGAAAAGGATTCTTCACTTTGTTCTAAGAGCAAGGAGAAATCAGGAAAGTGTTTTAAGCAGGCAGGAGACAGAATAAAATTTGCATTTTAAAGGTCACTTAGTGATTGGAGACTGCATGCCAGAAATTACTGTAGTTAAAGAATGTAGCTATGGAAATGCAAAGGAAAAGCTAGATTTTTGATATGTTGTGAAGTAAAATAAATAGGGTTTTGGCAAGAGGTCAGATGTGTAAGAGTAGAGCATTTTACACAACAACCTGTTACTTGTTCAACAAAATTGGATGACAGATGGAGGAATTCCAACATACATGCATTCTCTGGCTGGTCTGATTCGCATATGTTCTCCTAAGCCAAATATAGTGAGCAGAATCACAGAGTGAGCACACAAGGCTGTTATTTCCCCTGTTCTCTTAACCTAAAAGGATTAAATTAAGTTCTTTTGCATTTCATGTATTTGTTCTTCAGTAGTTTATAACATATCATGTCTTCAGTATCAACGTAAACCTTTTTTTTCATGCATTCTGAAAGAAATCAATTTACAATTCAGAGGCTGGATAAATAAAAGATTTGAGAATTGGTTTGGTGATTCTTAATGTGCCTCTAAACAATAAAATCCAATTAACAATTTAAAAAAATACAGTAATTACTTACTCATACTCTCAAGTAAAAATATGCAAAATATTCAGATTATTGAATATTTTTTCATTGTTTCCTAAAGATAATGCTTCAGACTTCAATATCTCTTACTTTGTTGGGTACTTGTAACCATCAATGAAATCCAATGCTTCATTATGTTCTGTTTCTGAGACCTTTTTTTTTTAAAAATTCTACTTTGTGGGGCACCTGGGTGGCTCAGTGCTTAAGCCTCTGCCTTCAGCTCAGGTCATGATCTCAGGGTCCTGGGATCGAGTCCCACATGGGGCTCTCTGCTCTGCAGGGAGCCTGCTTCCTCCTCTCTCTCTCTCTCTCTCTGCCTGCCTCTCTGCCCACTTGTGATCTCTCTCTGTCAAAAAAAAAAAAAAAAAAAAAAAAATTCTACTTTGTGTCTTCCTCTGTGTTCCCACAGATAACTACCATAATTCTAACACACACTTGAATGGGCCATGACGGTCTTTGTGCAACTCAGTCATCCTTGATCCAAGAATCGTGGATCCTATCAGATGAGATACAGCTTTTCCAACACCTATGGGTTCAACTGCTTCCATTGTTGTGTGAAAGGTTCACGTTTGCGCCCTCTGGGTCCACATTTTTAACTCTCCAACATCTGCCCTTGTTGAAAATTCATGCTATGACTGTGCATTCTGACTTCTCACCTTCTGTTTCTGAGTCTTACCAATAGCCTACTTGTATTGTTACTTGATATCATGCTTCTGATTCCTGTTTTTGCCAACACCAGTCTTGATCTGTGTAATTAATTATCTTGGTATAATTATTGGTACTGATTTGTGTGGTTTCCATCCCATTATTGTTATAAGCCTTAGGAATTAAAGTCATTCATTATTATTTTTAATGATTTTAGTTTACTTATAACTAGGCTATAGAGTTTCAAATGGGCCAAAAAGATATATTGTAAAAATTAACATCCCATGCAAGGAGAGGAAGGAGGGGAAGTATAGGCAGAGTACAGGGGATATTTAGGAAAGTGAAACTACTCAGTATGATACTGTAATGGTGCATACATGTCTTAATATATTTGTCAAAACCATAGAATGAACACCACAAACAGTAAACTCTAAAGTAAGCTATGGACTTTAGTTAATAATAAAGCATTGATATTGGCTTATCAATTGTAACAAAAATATTATAATATAATATATAATTATTAATAATATAATTTTAATATTGTCATGGTACACACCATAATGCAAGTTGTTAATAAGGGAAACTGGTTTGGGGGACTGGCAGAAAGCCATATGGGAGTTCTGTATACTTTTGGCTCAATTTTTCGGTAAACCTAAAACTGCTCTAAAAAATAAGTCTATTAATTTAAAAAAATAATAATTTTACCTCCTGCTTTGTGTCCCAGTCATCTAATTCTTTTCTCTGTGGGTAACATTTACAGAATGTCCTATATCTTAGCCATACACCGAAACATGCAATGACCATCAGCCAGCAACCACAGGTGCTGCTTTTCAAACTGAAATCATGGTTCACCACAAGTGGATGGAAATGCTCCTTGCCACTCTTATCACTTCACTTGCACCTCAGCTTCAAGTTCCTTTCTGGCCCAGGGGATTTGCTTCTGCTTTCTTCCACCTGACTAATCTACTTTCTCCCACCTGAATAATCTACTTTCTCCTCTCACAATTATTTTCTGGCTAGTACACATCATAACAAATTACATATTAATTCATGTAATTCCTTTGTTTAATGTCTGCTTATCCTGTTAAATGAGGCTGGCAAAACAGTCCTTGAAGGGAATGTCTGGTGCAGGTCAGTGTTTTAAAAAGTTTCCAGTAGGTAGACATCAATGTTGTTCTTAATCATAATACAGAGGATTATACCTATTGCAAAGTAACCAATCTGCCTTACTGTCTACGTTACTATTAGGTGGTCTCTTAAAACCATTTGAACTGTGACCCCTGGATTCTAATGTTAGTGCAGTGTGGCCCAGATTCTGGGTGTGTCTTCCTTCCCTCCATTCTTTATACACTATCTAACATCATGAGGCAGGGCAATTAGGTGGCACAGACTCCAAGGGCTCCATTTACATAGCAACCTAGAATACAAGTGACACTAGCTTATGCAGCAGTCCTGGAAGAAAGTCTTCCATAAAGATCTATTACACGAAGCAAGAACAATATATTCATTACACAGAAGGGCAGAAATTATTAAATGTATCCATGTTAGCCTTTTCTAAAGAGACTAACATAAAGCTTGTTTGATTCACTGCGTGTTTGAGTCAACATTATTTTTATTCACTTAGTATAATATCATGATATGCTGGGTCATTGTTCCCAATTCTTCATTATTGTCTCCTAATAGAGTTACAGCTATACCCATACCTTTTGGCATGTGATTTTTGTGGTATCTCCCTTAGACATAGTACTATCGTCCCTACCTCTGCAAACATTTGGCTTAGCTGTTTGACCTACCTTGGCAGGTAGAAGATAAGTGGAAATGTACACACCACATGCTATGAAAGGCTATAAAGGTGACTGTTTAATTTGGCTTAGCCTCATGGAATTTTCAGCCTCTATCAGGAAAATGTGCCCCATGCAGCCATTTCCCCTTCAGCCTGACCCAAGGAGTAGAGAATGTGGAGTAGATCTAAACCCAAACCAAAACCAGAAGCTCAGTCTATACTAGCTGATGCACAGAGGAGCCCAGCCAAGAATAACCAAATAGCAGTTAACCCAAAGACGCATGAGTGAGAAAAACAAATGTTTACTGTTGGATGCTACTGAGATCCTTGTGGTTGCTTGTTACCAGCATTATCTCAGTAAAAACAAAACAGAACTTAGAAATGACAATCTGTGTTTCAAAAGTATTACTATCAAGTGAAACATCCACGTTCTCTGCTGTGACACCAGAAATGTTAAATAAACATCTATTGTCAATTTTGTTGAATTAATTTTATTTAGAACCTGCACATTCATTTTATTATTTTTATTATTTTTAAAATTTCTTTTCAGCCTAACAGTATTCATTGTTTTTGCACTACACCCAGTGCTCCATGCAATCTGTGCCCTCCCTAATATCCACCACCTGGTTCCACCAACCTCCCACCCCCCACCCCTTCAAAACCCTCAGATTGTTTTTCAGAGTCCATAGTCTCTCATGGTTCACCTCCCCTTCCAATTTCCCTCAACTCCCTTCTCCTCTCCATCTCCCCTTGTCTTCCATGCTATTTGTTATGCTCCACAAATAAGTGAAACCATATGATAATTGACTCTCTCTGCTTGACTTATTTCACTCAGCATAATCTCTTCTAGTCCCGTCCATGTTGCTACAAAAGGTGGGTATTCATCCTTTCTGATGGAGGCATAATACTCCATAGTGTATATGGACCACATCTTCCTTATCCATTCGTCCATTGAAGGGCATCTTGTTTCTTTCCACAGTTTGGCGACCGTGGCCATTGCTGCTACAAACATTGGGGTCCAGATGGCCCTTCTTTTCACTCCATCTGTATCTTTGGGGTAAATATCCAGTAGTGCAATTGCAGGGTCAGAGGGAAGTTCTATTTTTAATTTCTTGAGGAATCTCCACACTGTTCTCCAAAGTGGCTGCAACAACTTGCATTCCCACCAATAGTGGAAGAGGGTTCCCCTTTCTCCACATCCCCTCCAACACATGTTGTTTCCTGTCTTGCTCATTTTGGCCATTCTAACTGGTGTAAGGTGGTATCTCAAGGTGCTTTTAATTTGAATCTCCCTGATGGCTAGTGATGATGAACATTTTTTCATGTGTCTGATAGCCATTTGTATGTCTTCATTGGAGAAGTGTCTGTTCATATCTTCTGCCCATTTTTTGATATGATTGTCTGTTTTGTGTGTGTTGAGTTTCAGGAGTTCTTTATAGATCCTGGATATCAACCTTTTGTCTGTACTGTCATTTGCAAATATCTTCTCCCATTCTGTGGGTTGCCTCTTTGTTTTGTTGACTGTTTCCTTTGCTGTGCAGAAGCTTTTGATCTTGATGAAGTCCCAAAAGTTCATCTTTGCTTTTGTTTCCTTTGCCTTTGGAGACATATCTTGAAAGAAGTTGCTGTGGCTGATATCGAAGAGGTCACTGCCTATGTTCTCCTCTAGGATTCTGATGGATTCCTGTCTCACATTGAGGTCTTTTATCCATTTTGAGTTTATCTTTGTGTACGGTGTAAGAGAATGGTCGAGTTTCATTCTTCTATATATAGTTGTCCAGTTTTCCCAGCACCATTTATTGAAGAGACTGTCTTTTTTCAACTGGATATTTTTTCCTGTTTTGTTGAAGATTATTTGCCCATAGAGTTGAGGGTCCATATCTGAGCTCTCTACTCTGTTCCACTGGTCTATGTGTCTGTTTTTATGCCACTACCATGCTGTCTTGGTGATCACAGCTTTGTAGTAAAGCTTGAAATCAGGTAACATGATGACCCAGTTTTATTTTTGTTTTTCAAAATTTCCTTAGCGATTCAGGGTCTCTTCTGATTCCATACAAATTTTTGGATTATTTGCTCCAGCTCTTTGATAAATACCGGTGGAATTTTGATCGGAATGGCATTAAAAGTATATATTGCTCTAGGCAGTATAGACATTTTAATGATGTTTATTCTTCCGATCCAAGAGCATAGAATGGTCTTCCATCTTTTTGTGTCTTCTTCAATTTCTTTCATGAGTGTTCTGTAGTTCCTCAAGTACAGTTCCTTTACCTCTTTGGTTAGGTTTATTCCCAGGTATCTTATCGTTCTTGGTGCTATAGTAAATGGAATCGATTCTCTAATTTCCCTTTCTGTATTTTCATTGTTAGTGTATAAGAAAGCCACTTATTTCTGTACATTGACTTTGTATCCTGCCACGTTGCTGAACTGCTGTATGTATTCTAGTAGTTTGGGGGTGGAGTCTTTTGGGTTTTCCATATAAAGAATCATGTCATCTGTGAAGAGAGAGAGTTTAACTTCTTCATTGCCAATTTGGATACCTTTTATTTCTCTTTGTTGTCTGATTGCTGTTGCTAGGACTTCTAATACTATGTTGAACAAGAGTGGTGAGAGTGGGCATCCTTGTCGTGTTCCTGATCTCAACGGGAAGGCTTTGAGCTTTTTCCCATTGAGGATGATATTTGCTGTGGGTCTTTCATAGACAGATTTTATGAAGTTCAGGAATGTTCCCTCTATCCCTATACTTTGAAGCGTTTTAATCAGGAACGGATGCTGGATTTTGTCAAATGCTTTTTCTGCATCAAATGAAAAGACCATGTGGTTCTTCTCTTATTAATTTGTTCTATCCCATTGATTGATTTGCAAATGTTGAACCATCCTTATAGCCCAGGGATGAATCCCACCTGGTCATGGTGGATAATCTTTTTAAGTGCTGTTGGATCCTGTTTGCTAGGATCTTGTTGAGAATCTTAGCATCCATATTCATCAGTGATATTGGTCTGAAATTCTCCTTTTTGGTAGGGTCTTTGCCTGGTTTGGGGATCAGGGTAATGCTGGCTTCATAGAAAGAGTCTGGAAGTTTTCCTTCTGCTTCAATTTTTTGAAACAGCTTCAGGAGAATAGGTGTTATTTTTTCTTTGAAAGTTTGGTAGAATTCCCCAGGGAATCCATCAGGTCCTGGGCTCTTGTTTTTTGGAAGGTTTTTGATCACTGCTTCAATCTCGTTACTAGATTATCAGTCTATTCAGGTTGTCAATTTCTTCCTGGTTCAATTTTGGGAGTTTACAGTTTTCCAGGAATGCATCCATTTCATCTAGGTTGCTTAGCTTATTGGCATATAACTGTTGATAATAACTTCTGATGGTTGTTTCTACTTCCTTGGTGTTAGTTGTGATCTCTCCCTTTTCATTCATAATTTTATTAATTTGGACTTTCTCTCTTTTCTTTTGGATTAGTGTGGCCAATGGTTTAATGATCTTATTGATTCTTTCAAAAAACCAGCTTCTAGTTTCATTGATACATTCTACTGTATCTCTGGTTTCTACCTCATTGATCTCTGCTCTGGTCTTGATTATTTCCCTTCTTATGTGTGGAGTTGGTTTGATTTGTTGTTGATTCTCCAGTTCTTTAAGGTGTAGAGACAGCTGGTGTATTCTGGATTTTTCAATTTTTTTGAGGGAGGCTTGGATGGCTATATATTTCCCCCTTAGGACCGCCTTTGCTGTATCCCATAGGTTTTGGACAGAAATGTCTTCATTCTCATTGGTTTCCATGAATTGTTTAAGTTCTTCTTTGATCTCCTGGTTGACCCAAGCATTCTTAAGCAAGGTGGTCTTTAGCTTCCAGGTGTTTGAGTTCCTTCTGAACTTTTCCTTGTGATTGAGCTCCAGTTTCAAAGCATTGTGATCTGAGAATATGCAGGGAATAATCTCAGTCTTTTGGTATTGGTTGAGTCCTGATTTGTGACCCAGTATCTGGTCTATTCTTGAGAAGGTTCCATGTGCACTCGAGAAGAATGAGTATTCTGTTGTTTTAGGGTGGAATGTTCTGTATATATCTATGAGGTCCATCTGGTCCAATGTGTCATTCAATGCTCTTGTTTCTTTATTGATTTTCTGCTTCGATGATCTATTTCTGAGAGAGGCATGTTAAGATCTCTTATTATTAATGTATTCATATCAATATGACTCTTTATCTTGATTAACAGTTTTCTTATGTAATTGGCTGCTCCCATATTGGGGGCATAGATAATTACAATTGTTAGATCATCTTAGTGAATAGTCCCTTTAAGAATTATGTAGCGTCCTTCTGTATCTCTGACTACAGTCTTTAGTTTAAAATCTAATTTATCTGATATGAGAATCACTGCACATTCATTTTTAAAAGTAGGTCAGTATCCCCCTGTAGCCTTTCATCTATTCTATGTTTAGTAAAACAAGACTTATCATAATATAGTCTTTCTAGTCATATCATTTTGAAGGATGAGAAACCTATTTTGAATGATCAGAGAATGTCATGTTTTAAACTACTTAGTTTTATCACAAGTACCAGTGAGGAAAACATCACGTAGATCTGAAGCTTAACGAAAACAGCATTCTGGAACTTTCTAAACACACATTAAATGTATTTGCTCAACACATACAAAATAAAACAATAAATTCCAGATATAGTTGGAAGCTGTCTATCACCAAAGTTACTTGCCAGTCTTGGTTTAGGTACAGAGGTAAAAGCCAACATAAGGATAACCTCCATTTACTGTGACAGGCAGTGCCATAAGTCATTTATGTATATTATTTCTAATGTTCTGGAGAGCTCTGCAAGGTAAACATTATATATCCATTTTAGAGATGGGGATACTGCCACTCAAAAAGGTGAAGTGATCCATCTGAGAATACACAGCCACTAAACCAGGCTTCAGACAGAAAAGATGTGTCTGATATCATAATCACTGTGCTACTTACAGTGTCCTAAGGCCACTCATCTTTTAATATTCCAAATACCTAGATATTCAAAAAAAATGTTTGCTGAGTTGAATTGCAAAAGGACAGATGCTCAATTCTACATGGGATAAATCAGCAAAAGCTTTACTCTTTACCTCTTTTTCTACCTTTTCCCTATGGCAAGAGTAAAATTATTCCCTCTCAGAGTATCAAGCTTTGATTTGGGGTTAAACTTGTCTGGTTTTGTAAGAAATATAGGAAACTGACTAGATCTTTTAGCATCTGTACTTTAATGGCTCCTGCACTGGCCAGCAACTTAACTTAGACATTCTATCTACTATGAATAGTTCTGCAACCCAGCATGAAATTATTATTTTCTAGGAGCGATCCCTTTAGACAATTAGAAACATCTTCTTTATGATTTTTTTCTCATATTACATGCTGCCATATGGCAACAAGAATCTACCCAGCAGAACATATGGAAAACTTGCCATGCATGGGAAAACATTAAAGAAAAAATATGGAAACAAGAGATGCTGCCATTGCTCATACCACTGCATAAGAAAGTTGCTTGCCACTCGTGCCAAAGCATAAGCAGTTGAACATATCTCTTATGTGTGAATTCTATTTTACATTTAAGTCTGGCTTACCAAGCAATACCCTGCCAGTGTTAGTTCCTGTTTGGATGCCAGCTGGATAAGAAATGTTTTTCTATCTAAGCAATGGTCTAGCATGGCTAATCCAGAATGTTCTCTGCCTCCTACCTTGCACAGCCTATTTTATTCTTAATCTTCATTTACATCACCATTGAATTAGCTTCCTACTAAATACTTCCAAGCCATTCTCAATTACTTCTTCTCCACCTATCCTATCCAACCAGACACAAACCCCACCAATTTTATTTAAGAAGTATTTTTGAATCTGGTTTCTCTTTTCTATCCTCAGTGCCCTCATAGTAAAGCATTTATCTCTTCCTTGGAAAACTGCAGTAACTGTCTCTGTTTTCTGCCATCTAAACCTAGTCTTTCCTCCCACCAATCTAACTTCCAACTGCTGCTGGAGTTAACATTCTAGAACTTAATTCAGATCAAATCACTTCTGTAGTTCAAAACTACTGTTGGTTTGACAGATGGAAAAAAATGAGACCCAGACTTCTTGACTTAGTATCTTAAAGGCTTTCCAGCCAATGCCAATGAATCTCATCTTCTTGAATGCTGTACTCCAACCACACCATTTTTTCTCACTTTTCCCCAAACACATCAGGCCCTTTTATATCTCCATGTCTTTTGTAATCTAGTTTTTCTGCCCTGGCAGCTCCTTCTTCACCATCTTTACCCTCCAAATCACAACTTAGATGTGAAATGTCTCCTTCAGGGAAGGTTGGTTGTTTCGCTGATGCTTCCAAAGCTATCCTTTTCTAAGTACTAAGTACTAAGTACTAAGTACTGCTATCCTTTTCTAAGTTTTAGTCTCCCTCTCTGACAACAAGTTTAATAATGTCTGACATCTAAAAGACAATAAATAACTGCTGAGTGAATGAATGAATGAATGAATGATTCAGTATGACTATTTTAAATGATCTGATTTCCAACACTTACAGAGTTCTTCAAAAAGACTGGAAACTGTAAAAGGAGTAAGTTTGGGGAGAAAACAAACAAACAAAAAACAGAGAGATGGGGGAAATATTTTCCTGCAACATTACATAATACTTGGTCACAAATAAACTTAATTTACTGCATGGATCCTCCAAATGCAGTTTAATATCAAACCAGTCTCAAGATTTTCTAGGTCATCTAGATCTAGGTGCTGTGAGTAGAAATGAAGCATCTTTCCAGATCCCTCAATAGTATCACATATTTTTCCATTGTCCTTTTGATGACAGTAGTCTTTGCAAGTTGGCTGCTACAGATTGCTGGAATCCTTCTGAATTTCAGGTTCAAATTCAAATATTGCTGAGCATTTACCATATATCCTACACTGTGTTTACTACCCTTACATATATATTTATCTTTAAGGAACCAGTCTTTACTAGTAATTCTTTCTTCCCGTACCAGCTCTTACCATTCCTATGATTCCTGCTGCTTTGCGTTGCTCTTACAATGGTGCCTTGTTTGCCTGACTCAATGTGCTCATGTATAACAAAACTTTATGTTGGATGTAGTTTCGCTCAATCTCCTCTCTTTCTTATTTATTCCACAAACCCTCTCAAGGCTAATTCCTTTCTCTTTGAGCCATTTCCCCCTCAATATTAGTCTTAATCTTCTTGATCCTCTACAAACGTGGGCATGGCCACATCCATACACGGTTTATGATGCTATTGATTATGTATCCTTTCTGCTCTTACTAACAGTTCTAACTACCTTAGCTCAACTTGCTACTTACAAACGGTCTAGCTCAAACTATTCATATCTGTCCCACAGCCTACTCTGACGGCATCCCTATCTCAAACATCAAAGGCTTACTAAAATTATAGATAAGCCTCAAAGCCCTTTTAAACCCTTTAACTTCCTCTTTAATTTGTACTTATCTCCCTCAATATATAAATTGCATATGTATCTACCAAGGTCCTAATTTTCTTTGTCCATTCCCAGATAATCAACATTGATTATCAGTTTTAATAATTGATGAAAGTAATTTTCCTAAGGGAAGAAATTATAAACACCTCCTACATGTATTATTCATTCTTTATAGTTCTGTGTGAGCCTCCAGAAAGAAATATATTGAGTCATGCATAGAGGAGAGAAAAAAAACAAAAACAAAAAAACTACCAGTGCTACATCAACCCTGAGGCTGCTAAAACAACTATCACAATAAATAAATGTCATTGTCTTCCTCACCTACTAAAAACAAGTTACTGGCAGGGCTGAAGGAAGATGCTCATAGTTTATATTTACATATCCCACTACTGTTCAAGGTATATTCTTTATTCTGAGCAAAATACCATGCAAGTAAGCTCATCAAAACTGAATATTTTCTTGACAAATATATGCAGCTCACCATTTGTGAATATAAGTAATTTCCAAAAGTATGCTTATAACCTGGTCATTTAGAACTGCATTTCCCCCAGAGAACTAATATTTTAAGTTTGTCACCCCTTGATAAAAGTCAATTTCACCAAACATGACTGAAACAAATATTAATACCACTGATTCTACTCCATAAAGCCCTCACTCGTGTATTTTTCCATGACAACATGTATTTAGGTTAAGATTTGGGTGACAGTAATACATCTTCCCTTACTAAAATACTAGTGTCAGTTAATGTCAGGAAAGGCAAGGTAGCAAGGAAGTAGTCCCAGACTCCACGATATATGACCTTTCAGCATATGCAGGACAGAAGAGAACCCTATAGATCAAGCATTCCCCCCAAGAGTTATAAATTAAGCAACAAATGCTTGGAGTCAAAAGGCTTCCCCAATATTGTCAAGACTCGAGCAAAGATGGATCACACATCCATGTGTGTAAGGAGAGACTAGAAAGGCTTGTCTATTTGTCATTTCAAGCCAGTATTTTAAAAAAATATTCATAAAATCAAATTGAAGTTCCTAATCCAGGCAGTTCAACTCTAAAAACAGTAGGTTCATAGATAGGTAGATGATAGACATATTTGAAAAGATGAACTCTAACAAAGTTAGTAACTGTATTGTCTTTTTTTTTAATCTTTATGTTTCTAGGTCTTACTTGATTTTCAAAGCCCAACTCAACTCCTAGCTCCCATCAAATTGTAAAGAACTGTACCAGTCTTCCTTGGCATACAGTAGACACTTAGTAAATATCTGATTAACTAATTAATTAATCTTCTCCATAAAAATCCCTTCTAATCTCTAATAATCACTTATTCCTCTAAACTCCCATAGCATTTTGTCTATACCCTCTTCTGTTTGGGGTTTTGTTTTTATTTCCACTTTCTATATGATAATTTATGTTAGTTATTTATGTACATGGCCTATGACCCTCATATCCAATTTCTTTGTGGACAAGGCTTATGTACGATTAATTTTCACACATAGTCATCAATCAATAAATATCTGTGAAAAGAAGGGGCATCTGGAAATTCTGAGCAATTCAAGTTCTGTTTTGTTTTTAAATACCGGTGCATGATAGAAACATGTACCCATATAGCGCTCAGAGGATGGACAGATCCAGATTACACGGGAAGCTTTAAAAATAAATTTCTACTTCTAAGCACGAATCAGTTCTAAAGTAGTAATTTAACTTTCCAGAGATGCTTTAGTAAAAACAGGTTATCAAGATTTCTCTAAGAACTACAGAGTTTATATGTGAGCTTTTATTTTGCAATTATAAAAATGACACCTTTGGGACTGATAAATCACTGGCAGTTTTTGGAAGACTTGAAAAAAGAATAAAGTAAGAATTGTTCTCAGCCAGTGTGTATATGACACTGAGCTTATTACTTACTTGTTAGAGCTAGCGTTAAATATAAAATCAGAAAGATGCAGGAGGCAATTACTCAGTGTTGGGCCCCCAACTCACAGAGAAGCTACACTATCACTATAGCAACCATAACAGACATGACACATAAAATCAGCAACAAAGTTGCACTATGAAGCCACAATCCTATTTGTTCTTTGATAATGTAAAAATGGCAAGGATGTTTCACCCAGATAAAAATGGAAGAGCGATGCTCTGACTGCTAGGTCATCAAGAGTTCCAGCATTACCTCATCACAGCACGCACTGGTCACTGTCAGCTCCTGACTTGCACACGCACACACACTGCCAACTGATGACCACAAAATGCCCCATACGAAGAATCAAGTTCATGACCAGAAAATAATATCATTAAAATAAAATACTGTGTGGTGCACACATCTTCTGGTGCAGAAGCCTCATTTGACTTGTTCTCCATGTAGGCCACTCAGAAGCTGATGACTTAATTTGTGGATTTATCCCTCATTTTCTTTGGTACTTGTGGCAGAAACCAAAAAAGGGAAGGAGCTATGGGGAGTCAATAAAAGAACCCCAGTTAGCTTCTTTGCAGCAAATTTGTTAAATATTTTTGGGAGGGGAAATTGAAACTTGTAATTATGTTAGTGTTTTTCATTACCAGTGAATTTCATTTTTTTCTGGCTCTGAACTCAATTATCAGATAATTGAGATCCATCTTGATAGCATTAAGAAAAATGCTTCTCATCAGACAGTGTCAATTTGGAGGGAGAAAACTGAGGCAACTGTAAGTCAGGCAATCTGTCCTTCCTCTCCCACCTCTGGCCCAGCCCCACCATCTATCTCTTCCAAGGCTGCAGGGAGCTTCTTCCGTACACTAAGTGAGAAAGAGAGCATGAGAAGCAGCCCCCGCTCACCTCAGCATTGTGGGTCACCGTAGCAGCAAAGCACTTCACCCATACTGACGTCATGTGTTTAGAGTTGCAATATTAACCTAAAGAACCTAATGCTGTTTCTCTCAGATTAAAAAAATAAGTAAATAAGAAGCTCGCCAATAAATATATAGCCACAGTGCTTTACCTTAAAGTGAAAGTTTTTGATCATTTGCCATGAAAATGGTTGACAGAAAAACCTGTGTACTTACAACACCCCTACTAAGAGATCTATGAGCATTCAGTTAAAGAAAATCTAAAACTGTCAAAAAAAAAAAAAAAAGCAACTTTATGACCATAATCCCTGTCTTGCTGAGAAATCTGGCAATGCTTTCATCAAGGACATCCTGTTTTCTCAGATGTTCTATGAACCATCCCACTCTGATAATTATCTGATGCTGAGTAAGTCCTTTGCATTTATTCAAGGATATCCCCATAAAACCCAACCAAGATGGCTAAAACAGATTAACTTCTCATGAAAGTAATACGCAACAAATTCCTTATGCCTCCTAAAATTTTTTCTAGGGTGATTACACCTAAATCTAGAAATTACTATGAGCATCTCCAAGGTTAAACAGAATTTGTAGAATAAGTCACTTTTTTCCAAAAACGAATACAGAAGATTTTTATTTCTCTGGCATTTTGTTTAAAAGTCTCCACAGGTGGTGACACAACCCTGAAAGTTATTTATGATGCCAGGATGACTCACTTAAAGATTTTCGGGGTTCCATAATCATCAACAAATTATTTTAAAGAGCATTTTACTCTAGCACTTTAAAAATTAAGGAGGATCATATGGTTTATAACATAACAAGAACAATTGTCCAGCCAAAGCATTTCATTTCCAACCATGCCAGATAATACAATTTACTGAAATTGATTGTAATTACCTCTCTAGGTTAGTCATTGGTGAGTTGATTAATAGCTAAATTCAAAACAATTATGATTCAGATTTGTTCAAAAAATTATTAAATGCCTTTTATATGTCTGCTCTAATGTAGTAAGCAGCTCACTTTTATGTACTGGACATTATGCTAGGACTTCTACTTGATAATGTAAAATTCTGTGGGAGATTATGTCCTTCCTTTCCTCTGTTTTTCCTTCTTTCTTTTCACCTCCCTCTTTCACTCTTAACCTCTCTCTATTCTGGCTTTCAGTCACATGTTCAAGTTGGGAAATTCAGCTAAAAAACATATTTGCCAAAAAAAAAAAAAAAGTCATATTTGTCAAGCCTTCATAAAAGTTAAGGATGCAAAAAATGAATGAAATATATTCTTAAATTTGGAGGTATCTATGCCCTAATCTCCATAAACTGTAATAGGTTACTTAACATGGCAAAAGGACTTGGCAGACAAGATTAAGTTTACAAGCCTTGAGATGAGGATTTAATCCTGGATTATCTGGGTGGACGCAATCTAATCACATGAATCTTCAAAAGCAAAGAACATCTTGGCTGCAGTTAGAGAGGAAGGAGATGACCAGTCATCTGAGAAATGGCAATAAAAAGGACTCACTATTCTCTGGCTAGTTCTGAGATGCAGGGGGACTTTAGGAGCAAGGACAGCCTTAGTCCTACAACCACACAGAACTCATTCTGCCAACACCTGGATGAGCAAGGAAATAGACTCTCCCCTAGAGCCTTCAGAAATATGCCAACACCTTCATTTTTGCTCAGAGAGAACAGCACTGGACCTCTGATCCTCAGAACTCTAAAATAGTAACTTAGTGTTTAAGTAAGAAAAAAGTAAAATAAATAAAATAATAACTTGGTGGTGTTTTAAGCCATTAACTTTGTAATAATTTGTTATGACAGCAACAGAATACCAATAAAAAGGGGCTATAATCCAGTGGAAAACAAGAAATATAAACCCATTATATGGCAAATGCTTTTAGGAATGGAATAAACAAAGTACTATATATGTATTAATTTCCTGGGACTGCATAACAAGATATAACAGACTGCGTGGCTTAAACAGTAGAAACATTTTTTCTGCCAGTTATAAGGACCCCAGTAGAGGGTGTATTAGGGCCCACCATATGATCTTACTTTACCTTAATTAACTCTGTAAAGGCCCCACCTCCATATACAGTCATATTGTAAGAGTTAAAATTTCAACATATAAATTTGGGAGAGAGACAGTTTAGCCCACAACAGTGGGATTACTGAGCAAAGATTAACTTGGAAAAACTGTTATAAAGGAGATTATATACCTGATCAGTCTATTTTTCAGATAAAACAAAAAAGAGCATTAAGCTTAAATGGATTACCATATGCAAAGCACTCATTCTTTAGAGCTACTACTTTCTTCAATACAAACATTTGATCAAAAAGTACTAGAACAGGGGCACCTCGGTGGCTCAGTGGGTTAAGCCTCTGCCTTCGGCTCAGGTCATGATCTCAGGGTCCTGGGATTGAGCCCCACATCAGGCTCTCTGCTCAGCAAGGAGTCTGCTTCCCTTCCTCTCTCTTTGCCTGCCTCTCTGCCTACTTGTGATATCTCTCTCTGTCAAATAAATAAATTTAAAAAATTTTTTTAAAAAGTACTAGAACAATATATATTTCAAAGTGAAATTCCCTCTACCTGCTCTCTACCATCTGACCTCAAAGATTCAACCACTATTAACAGAATCTTGTGTATTCTTCCACATGATTTTAATTCACATGCAAGCATGTATTTACTTACCAAAAAAATGGATATTGCTGGAAAACTTAATTTTTACAACTGGAAAATACATATTAGATACATATCTCTGTAATAATAATGACTATATGATATTCCATTTTAAGAATATACCATAATTTGGGGCGCCTGGGTGGCTCAGTGGGTTGGGCCGCTGCCTTCGGCTCAGGTCATGATCCCAGGTCCTGGGTTCGAGCCCCGAGTCGGGCTTTCTGCTCAGCAGGGGGCCTGCTTCCTCCTCTCTCTCTGCCTGCCTCTCTGCCTACTTGTGATTTCTCTCTGTCAAATAAATAAATAAAATCTTTAAAAAAAAAAAAAAGAATATACCATAATTTAAACAGTCCCATTTTTTTTGCTCCTACAAACAAAACTGTAATAAATATTTCCTTTTACTCCTATCTTTATCTATACTTAATTAAACAAACTGAACTGAAGAGTTGCAGAAGAAAGATTGTTTTTATTGTTGCTGTAGTTTTACTACTGCCTTTAAAATGGATCTAAAAGTATGGTCCCTCAACTCTCAGCATTAATATCAGTATTACCTGGAAATTTGGAAATGCAAATTCTTAAGTCCCAGAGAGCCTCCCAGACCTACCAAAACAGAAACTCTGGAAATGAAACCTACAATTTTTTTTAAACAAGCCCTCCAAGTGCTATTGATGCATATCTGCCCCATTCTTCTCCTGGTGGACTCCTCAGGTAGATCCCTTAGCTTCCTCAAATCATATTCCATTTCACTGCTATTTTCAGACATTAAAATATCTCATAAATTTTAAATAAAAAATTCTGATTTTACAATCCATTCAAGACCTAATCTATGACTTAGTAATTGCAGAAGAGGGGATCATCTTTTCTTTCACTTTTTTTTCTTTTTCATTCCCAATTGACTAAGCTATTTCTTTTTAATTTTTTAATAAACATATAATGTGTTTTTATCCCCAGGGGTACAGGTCTGTGACTCGCCAGGTTTACACATTTCACAGCACTCATCATAGCACATACCCTCCCCAATGTCCATATCCCCACCACCCACTAAGCTATTTTTAAATTTCTTTTTCTCTTCTGAAATCCTAAAACTTGGAAGAAGAGTTGAGGAAAAGAGGAAGCCATCTCGTAAATAATCAGTGCTATTAAAATCCACCAATAGGATCCTCAGCAAGGCATTTACTCAAATGTGGATCTTCTGGAAGACCCCCACAGGCATCTCTACTGTGTACACCAGGGTAGGGTGGTGCACTCTCCGGATGACCTCTATGGCTATCCACTCCGTCAGCCCCATCTTCTGCCTCTCCAGCTCCTGCCATTCGCATCCCACTGCTCAGTAAAATCATATCCAATATGACTACTATACTGGATAGTGCAGGTCTAGTTCAACACTCTCAACATGGCAAATAATGAGAAAGGATGGTAAGCTTTCCCATTAGCCAACTTCCAGATTTGAGAATTTTCCAGGCATAACGGACACAATGGTCTCTATATTCATGACACCTTTCACCAACACCCTTGGGCCCAAACACCACAAGTCTTGAATTATTAGCTCCCCCAAATTTTTATGTCAAAGAATTAGGATGGGCCTGCAAATGACTAACAGATCAGCAAGCATCCCTGCTGGGAAATGTGATCTCTCGTCTCTTCTAATTTGAATGTCATTCTGACCACTACAAGCAGATCTCATCACACCATCTTACCTTGGATGGAAAGAAAAACTTGTCTACAGCAAGAGTCAGAGGACCAATTTAAGTTTTCAAGCTCTGTTGATGAGTGTGTATATAGGGGAGGGACAGTTTTCCTTGAAGTAGTTATTATCTATTATCTTCAAATTTGGAGCTTTATGAACTTCTGAAATGAGAAAAATTTCCTTTGCATAGTCTTTACTATCTCCTTGGTAATATATCTGAAGGATACATTCATGAATATGGACTTGCTGGACCACAGGGAATATACTTTTTGCTTTTCTCATTTGGCAGACACTGTTAAGTGGCTATCGCAAAGCTGTACTCAAACTTCTCCTTTATCTTCTCTCACTAGAATGGCTAGAATCCAAATATTTGCTTTCCAAATCTCCTCTGAATCTAGGAAGGGCTTTAGGACTCTATTTGGCCCTTGAAACATGAGCAAAAGTTTCTGGAGGAACACCTGAAGATCCCTTTATTTTCTCAACACTGGCATAGCCCTTCTCTCTTTCACCTTTTCTCTGCTTTGGCTGCAGAAAAGGTATCTGAATCATCAACAGTCATTTTGGGACCATGAGGTAACAAATATGGATAAGAGAATCACACAAGAGCTGGCCCTGACATTATTAACTGCTGACCCAGAAATTAACTTCCTACTTCTTGACATGTAAAGGAAAATAACCCTTATTTGTGCAAGCCACCCTAAGTCCAATTCTCTCTTACTTTCAGCCAAATCATTCCTAAGCGATACATCCACTGCCAGAAACCTCTCGTGTCCTACCAGTTTGCTTGTTTTTATACCAACAGTTTAAAAGTGAATTTTCACCTACTATATCTCTGCCAATACTAGTTATTAGAGTTTTAGTCTCTACCAGTCAGATAGGTGAAAAATGGTATCTCATATTCTTTTAATCTCCAAGGACAGATATTTAATTATTTTATTTTTTTAATTAACTCACTTACCCGTAGAAAAATACTCCTGTCTACACACTGTTTCATAAACCTGTCAATTGCCAGGATATATCATAAGTCAAAAAAAAATGTTTTGAAACGCTTTAAATTATACTAATCCAAATTTATAAGCTGTAAGAATAATAATGTTTATAACCTAATGATACACAATCACCCTACTATATATTCTCTGTAATAGACATAAATATATATAACAGTATCAAAACAGCCCATTTTAACACAAATATTGAATATTTGACTTATCTGAGACAATGGGGGAAAAATGTGACTTAAAGTCAATGAATAAACTGCCTGTAAAAGTCCTCATAATTTCTAAGGAATTTAGGATTCCATATACCTTAAAGATTTACCTTCTCTTGATCCTGCTCAAATGGGAAAACCTCATAGGTTGGTATTATTTGGTGTACCAAGCAGTCATTACCAAGATTTTAAGCTCCTATAGGCTAAAAGTGAATATTTTTTTGTTGCAAAGCAATTTTTAAAAAATCTATTTGGATCATAAGAAAAACTCTCTTTATTTGTTTTTTTGTTATTTTATTGTTATTTATTTATTTATTGTTATTTATTTATTTATTTATTTATTGTTATTTTATTTTGTTACAGTTATATATGAGCTAAAAATATATTCAAAAAGATTACAATTTATTTTCATGCCATCAGGCCAGAAATTAAGCTTTTGTACAATTATTTTATCTATCCAATTTACCCATATTCAAAGAGTCAGCACTCATGTCAAATATATTTTCTAGCATATCCCATAAATATACACAATTAAATCTCTTATTAGTGGTATTACTGTTTCTTTGGAATTTTACAAGGATTTTTTCTGAGAAAGAATGAAGAAAAAAGAATATTCAAACACGTTAAATCCAATAAACTAAACAGGGAAAGAAAGGAGAATGGTGAACTGAAGTGAGGACTGAACACCACATTTTGACGAAGTATATGGAAGCTATTTGGCTGACTGCAAAGCCGCGGTATAGGATTAAAACTCTCTTTAGGAAGAGGTGTTGGCAGTTCAACACTGGGTCAAGTAAACTTATAATGTACAGGAAGCTTTTAGGAAAAGCTTACTGTTACTAACAGCATGTGACTGCTACAACCAATTAAAACTGGGAAAAGTGTATCATGATTATCACTATTATCCTCCATTTCAAAATAGATCCTTATCGTGTTAACAGAATATTCAAAATTGAGAGTAAATCCAATTTTAGCTCAATTTCCTGCCCTTTGAATGTGTGAGAGAAATAACCCTTTTCATAGCCTACCTCTCCTGTAGAATCCAAACTCCTCATCCTCATCCTTGGTGTGCTTCATAATTTGGCTCTTGCCGCCCTCTTTAAATCTATGTCCTACCAACTTTATTCCCTTCCCCTTTACTCACCCCATTAACTGGAGAGAACATATCATCCACAGTCCAAACTAAAAACAATTCTCAAAGTGAATCTAAAAATTCCTTGCAGAAAGTTTTGTTTTATTATACTGCTGGACATATAAAATTATTCTATTTAAAAACTTTTCAAAATTAAAATTCTATTTAGAAAGTAGAGATAACATATGCAAGTATACAGTAAAGGGGGAAAGTACTTTATCTTGATTATCAAAATATTAAAAAATGACAAACAGCATAAATATTACTGGTACATACACAAATAGTTTTAATCAGTTTCTTAGTTTATCTGTTGCCAAACCGTACCACTGATATTTCTCTAAAGAATATTTTAATTCTATTATTTAATATTTTTATAAAATTGTCTGCACTCTTCTTCAAAACCAAGTAGAACATTAATCAATTTAAAACTATTAGTACCTTTAGTAGAATCTTTCCTGTAATCACAATACTTTTCCTTAAGAAAATATTCTCTCTACAGAACTGGGTTAACTGATAAGCTCAAAGCCAATCCTACTAAATACAGGTTATTTGCAATTCTCATCTTTTGTTACTTTAACAAGTAAACATTCCATTATAAATATTTTTGTAAGTAGATCTTTCTTACCTACAGTCAGAGAATTTATCTTTAACAAATATTTTTCATGAAACACTTATCAAGTATGTATGTCATCTCTGTAATTGTTTTAGATGTTCTGCCAAATTTAGATCTTAAAAATTAAGGGGCCTGCTCCATATCATTCCTCTTGATTCAAGAGGCAGAAAAACTGGGTCTCAGTTGAGGTTCAAAAACTTAATCACTTAGTAGGAATTCTAGATAGCTTTCTTCTGTCCTCAATAGTTTTCATATCATGCTTTAAAAGACATACAATGTGAGCAGCTCCTACCTGCCATGGTTCAATGACTGCAGAGAAAGCTAGACAGTATCACCAAGAAATTCATGAGGTTTAGAATATGATAATTTAAACAGAGCAGCCCTAGACAGAATAATGGCCTTTTGAGGTTTCAGATAGGCTACTTTGGGGGGAAAACTGTTGTACTTTCATCCCTATGGATTTTTATGAGACCTTTAACATTAATAAGAATGGAAAAACCAATGAAGACATCATGAAAGTAACTGATTTAGCTGATACCCCACATCTAGTTCTGCAAGCTCTTTAGAATATGGATGGAATTTGTTCTCCTGGTTTAATATAGGCACTCCTGGATTTAGGCTTGGAAGTCTGTGAATTCTGATTATAGTTATTCTCCTACTTTTGTCTGAATGGCGTGGTTCAAATGTGCATCTCCATGCACAAGGTTCAAATGTGCAACTGTAAATGTTGTTGTACAGGCAGTGTCCTATCAAGTGATTCAAAACATTATCATCTGGGCACCTGAGAATCTCAGCTGGTTAAGCGACTGCCTTTGGCTCAGGTCATGTTCTTGGGGTGTTGGGATTGAGTCCCGCATCAGGCTCCCTGCTCAGCTGGAAGCCTGCTTCTCCCTCTTCCACTCTCCCTGCCTGTGGGCTCTCTCTCTCTCTCTGTCTCTCTGTGTCAAATAAATAAATAAAATCTTTTTAAAAATTATCATCTTACAAAACAAATAATAAAGAAAAAAGAAAACCTGAGATATGTAGCGGTTGAAATGACTGGCCACCAGTAACTTGCTATGCAATCTTGACTTTCCAAAAGGGGATACAGATCCTGATTGATTGTCTCCCCATATGATGATGAGCTACCTATTCCCCAGCTTGGGCTGAAGAATGACAAATAAAGGTGGGGAACTGAGACCATCCATGTCACTATGACTGAGATAAGACTCTAGATCACCTATGTCAACATGACTTAGTTGTTTGTTTCAAGAAATTGTGCCAAGGAAAAATAAGGCTACAAACCTATACATAATTTCAGTGTTTGCTTCTGGAAATTCCCACAGATCAATTTATTAGAGTCAAGAGACTGCTCATCCGAGAAACCACTTGCTTAGCAAAGTTTATTTATCGAAACTTTGCATCATGACCCTTGTTTCTCTGTCTACCCATTCTAAATTATTATATCATTAACCTTGTTTAAACCCAATTAGCTCCCCATATTTAAAGACCTTAAACAACTTCAGCTTGCACAACAAAGACCTATTACACTTCTGACCTTTCCTTTCTGTAACACTGCTAAAACTCTATTAAGGTGCTATGCTTCTTCACCAGAGAAAGTTCTAATAATTATTTTTTTTACTTTTATAATAATAAGATTTTATATAGTAATAAAATTATAATATAATAACAAGTATGTTTACATAATATTTATTTACAGGTGGTCTGGTGATGTTTTATTGAACTCAACATATCCTATCACATTTCCTTGGCCATCAGTCTCCCATTCTCCAATGTCATTGCTCTCCGTTGCCCTAAAACTTCCAATACATCCTCCCCTCTCCTCTCTTCTTCTGAGAATGCCTGTTTGTTTTATTAAAAAAAAAAAAATACAATGGGGCATCTGGGTGGTTCAGCCATTAAGCATCTGCCTTGGGCTCAGATCATGATCCCGGGATCTTAGGATTGAGTCCCGCATTGGGCTCCCTGCTCAGCGAGAAGCCTGCTTCTCCCTCTTCCACTCCCCCTGCTTATGTTCCCTCTCTGGCTGGGTCTCTCTCTGTCAAATAAATAAATAAAATCTTTTAAAAAAATAAAAATAAAAATAAAAATTCCGTAAGATCCCACCACTAAATCTATCAGCCTACCAAAATCTATACCAGCCTACCTGAACCTCAATATTCTCTTTGGCTTTCTCTGTTATTAGAGCAGACTCCCTTCTTGCTTTTCTCAAGCTAACCCTCCACAGGTGCTGGAGCTCATTTTATCTCATGGAACCAAGAACTTCTCACCTACAATTGTTAGTAAGTGACAAAGCCAAGATTTTAATTCAGGGTAAAATTCAAAGTCCAGAGGCTTTCCATGATCTCACATTTTACTCTCTGACCACATTCTCTTACAACTGTCTTGTGCATTGCCCAGCAGTTTTACTGGCCTTCAAGTTGGTCCTCAAATGCACAAGCTGCTGCCTTAGGAATTTATACTTGCTCTTGCCTCAGCCTAGAATCTTCTTCTTTAGATTGTTGCAGTTTGCTCTCTCCCATTCTTAAATTCTCTGCTCAAATGTTACCTTATCGCAGAGGCTCTCTCTGGCTGTACTATAAAACTGGTACTTCCCTGCTGTCAGTCTCTATATACTAAATATGTTCTATTTTTATTCATAGTATTAATCACTGCTGGATATATTATACAACTTTCTGTCTACTTAATTATTATCTTTCTTCCTCCTTGAGAATATGGCTCCACACAAGTAAGGATTTTGTCTTTAGTCACTTCTGAATCCTCTATTATCTAAAACTGTGCTTGGCACATAAAAGGCGAACAATAGAGGAGTCAAGATGGTGGAGAAGTAGCAGGCTGAGACTACTTCGGGTAGCGGGAGATCAGCTAAATAGCTTATCTAAAGATTGCAAACACCTACAAATCCAACGGGAGATTGAAGAGAAGAAGAACAGCAATTCCAGAAACAGAAAATCAACCACTTTCTGCAAGGTAGGACTGGTGGAGAAGTGAATCCAAAGCAACGGGAAGATAGACCGCGGGGGGAGGGGCCGGCTCCCGGCGAGCGGCGGAGCAACGGAGCAAAATCAGGACTTTTAAAAGTCTGTTCCGCTGAGGGACATCGCTCCAGAGGCTTAACTGGGGTGAAGCCCAGGCGGGGTCAGCGCGGCCTCAGGTCCCGCAGGGTCGCAGAAGGATCGGGGGTGTCTCAGTGTCGCAGAGCTTACCGGTATTAGAACGGGGAAGCCAGCTGCAGAGACAGAGCCGAGGAGTGACTCTCAGCTCAGGGTTGCCTTGAACCGGTCGCAGGCTCGGTCAGCTCGGAGCGCGGCCGGAGGCCAGGGTGACGGGAGTCATTTGGCGCTGTTCTCTGAGGGCGCACTGAGGAGTGGGGCCCCGGGCTCTCGGCTCCTCCAGCCCGGAGACCGGGAGGCCGCCATCTTTATTCCCGTCCTCCGGACTCTACGGAAAGTGCTCAGGGAACAAAAGCTCCCGAAAGCAAACCCGAGCGGATGACTCAGCGCGGCCCCGGGTAAGGGCGGTGCAACTCCGCCTGGGGCAAAGACGCTTGAGAATCACTACAACGGGCCCCTCCCCCAGAAGATCTACGGGAAACCCAGCCAGGACCAAGTTCACCTACCAAGGAGAACGGCGGAATTCCAGAGGAGAAGAAAGCAAAGCACGGAACTCATGGCTTTCTCCCCATGATTTTTTAGCCTTGCAGTTAATTTAATTTTTTTTTCTTTTTCAAATTTTTTTTTCTTTTTCTCTTCTTCTGCTAAATTTTTTTTAACTTTTACCGTTTTCTTTTTTTTAACGTTTTTTAAATAATTTATCTAATATATATATATTTTTTCCTCTTTTTATATTTTTTCTTTATCGGCTTTCTTTTTTTTAATAGTTTTTTTTTTTTTTCTTTCTTTCTAAACCCCTTTTTATCCCCTTTCTCCCCCCTCACAATTCAGGATCTCTTCTGATTTGGCTAAAGCATATTTTCCTGGGGTTGTTGCCACCCTTTTAGTATTTTACTTGCTCCTTCATAAACTCTTATCTGGACAAAATGACAAGGCGGAAAAATTCACAACAAAAAAAAGAACAAGAGGCAATACCAAAGGCTAGGGACCTAATCAATACAGACATTGGTAATATGTCAGATATAGAGTTCAGAATGATGATTCTCAAGGTTCTAGCCGGGCTTGAAAAAGGCATGGAAGATATTAAAGCAACCCTCTCGGGAGATATAAAAGCCCTTTCTGGAGAAATAAAAGAACTAAAATCTAACCAAGTTGAAATCAAAAAAGCTATTAATGAGGTGCAATCAAAAATGGAGGCTCTCACTGCTAGGATAAATGAGGCAGAAGAAAGAATTAGCGATATAGAAGACCAAATGACAGAGAATAAAGAAGCTGAGCAAAAGAGGGACAAACAGCTACTGGACCACGAGGGGAGAATTCGAGAGATAAGTGACACCATAAGACGAAACAACATTAGAATAATTGGGATTCCAGAAGAAGAGGAAACAGAGAGGGGAGCAGAAGGTATATTGGAGAGAATTATTGGAGAGAATTTCCCCAATATGGCAAAGGGAACAAGCATCAAAATCCAGGAGGTTCAGAGAACCCCCCTCAAAATCAATAAGAATAGGTCTACACCCCGTCACCTAATAGTAAAATTGACAAGTCTTAGTGACAAAGAAAAGATCCTGAAAGCAGCCCGGGAAAAGAAGTCTGTAACGTACAATGGTAAAAATATTAGATTGGCAGCAGACTTATCCACAGAGACCTGGCAGGCCAGAAAGAGCTGGCATGATATATTCAGAGTACTAAATGAGAAAAACATGCAGCCAAGAATACTATATCCAGCTAGGCTATCATTGAAAATAGAAGGAGAGATTAAAAGCTTCCAAGACAAACAAAAACTGAAAGAATTTGCAAATACCAAACCAGCTCTACAGGAAATATTGAAAGGGGTCCTCTAAGCAAAGAGAGACCCTCAAAGTAGTAGATCAGAAAGAAACAGAGACAATATACAATAACAGTCACCTTACAGGCAATACAATGGCACTAAATTCATATCTCTCAGTACTTACCCTGAATGTTAATGGGCTAAATGCCCCAATCAAAAGACACAGGGTATCCGAATGGATAAAAAAACAAAACCCATCTATATGTTGCCTACAAGAAACTCATCTTACACCCGAAGACACCTCCAGGTTTAAAGTGAGGGGGTGGAAAAGAATTTACCATGCTAATGGACATCAGAAGAAAGCAGGAGTGGCAATCCTTATATCAGATCAATTAGATTTTAAGCCAAAGATTATAATAAGAGATGAGGAAGGACACTATATCATACTCAAAGGAACTGTCCAACAAGAAGATCTAACAATTTTAAATATCTATGCCCCTAACGTGGGAGCAGCCAACTATATAAACCAATTAATAACAAAATCAAAGAAACACATCGACAAGAATACAATAATAGTAGGGGATTTTAACACTCCCCTCACTGAAATGGACAGATCATCCAAGCAAAAGATCAACAAGGAAATCAAGGCCTTAAATGACACACTGGACCAGATGGACATCACAGATATATTCAGAACATTTCATCCCAAAGCAACAGAATACACATTCTTCTCTAGTGCACATGGAACGTTCTCCAGAATAGATCACATTCTTGGTCCTAAATCAAGTCTCAACCGGTATCAAAAGATTGGGATCATTCCCTGCATATTTTCAGACCACAATGCTCTAAAGCTAGAACTCAATCACAAGAGGAAATTTGGAAAGAACCCAAATACATGGAGACTAAACAGCATCCTTCTAAAGAATGAATGGGTCAACCAGGAAATCAAAGAAGAATTGAAAAAATTTATGGAAACAAATGATAATGAAAACACAACAGTTCAGAATCTGTGGGACACAACAAAGGCAGTCCTGAGAGGAAAATATATAGCGGTACAAGCCTTTCTCAAGAAACAAGAAAGGTCTCAGGTACACAACCTAACCCTACACCTAAAGGAGCTGGAGAAAGAACAAGAAAGAAACCCTAAACCCAGCAGGAGAAGAGAAATCATAAAGATCAGAGCAGAAATCAATGAAATAGAAACCAAAAAAACAATAGAACAAATCAACGAAACTAGGAGCTGGTTCTTTGAAAGAATTAATAAGATTGATAAACCCCTGGCCAGACTTATCAAAAAGAAAAGAGAGAGGACCCAAATAAATAAAATCATGAATGAAAGAGGAGAGATCACAACGAACACCAAAGAAATACAGACAATTATAAGAACATACTATGAGCAACTCTACGCCAACAAATTTGACAATCTGGAAGAAATGGATGCATTCCTAGAGACATATAAACTACCACAACTGAACCAGGAAGAAATAGAAAGCCTGAACAGACCCATAACCAGTAAGGAGATTGAAACAGTCATCAAAAATCTCCAAACAAACAAAATCCCAGGGCCAGACGGCTTCCCGGGGGAATTCTACCAAACATTTAAAGAAGAACTAATTCCTATTCTCCTGAAACTGTTCCAAAAAATAGCAATAGAAGGAAAACTTCCAAACTCATTTTATGAGGCCAGCATCACCTTGATCCCAAAACCAGACAAGGATCCCAACAAAAAAGAGAACTACAGACCAATATCCTTTATGAACACAGATGCAAAAATTCTCGCCAAAATACTAGCCAATAGGATTCAACAGTACGTTAAAAGGATTATTCACCACGACCAAGTGGGATTTATTCCAGGGCTGCAAGGCTGGTTCAACATCCGCAAATCAATCAATGTGATACAACACATTAATAAAAGAAAGAACAAGAACCATATGATACTCTCCATAGATGCTGAAAAAGCATTTGACAAAGTACAGCATCCCTTCCTGATCAAAACTCTTCAAAGTGTAGGGATAGACGGCACATACCTCAATATTATCAAAGCCATCTATGAAAAACCCACCGCAAATATCATTCTCAATGGAGGAAAACTGAAAGCTTTTCCGCTAAGGTCAGGAACACGGCAGGGATGTCCGTTATCACCACTGCTATTCAACATAGTACTAGAAGTCCTAGCCTCAGCAATCAGACAACAAAAGGAAATTAAAGGCATCCAAATCGGCAAAGAAGAAGTCAAACTATCACTCTTCGCAGATGATATGATACTCTATGTGGAAAACCCAAAAGACTCCACTCCAAAACTGCTAGAACTTGTACAGGAATTCAGTAAAGTGTCAGGATATAAAATCAATGCACAGAAAATAGTTGCATTTCTCTACACCAACAACAAGACAGAAGAAAGAGAAATTAAGGAGTCCATCCCATTTACAATTGCACCCAAAACTATAAGATACCTAGGAATAAACCTAACCAAAGAGACTAAGAATCTATACTCAGAAAACTATAAAGTACTCATGAAAGAAATTGAGGAAGACACAAAGAAATGGAAAAATGTTCCATGCTCCTGGATTGGAAGAATAAATATTGTGAAAATGTCTATGCTACCTAAAGCAATCTACACATTTAATGCAATTCCTATCAAAGTACCATCCATTTTTTTCAAAGAAATGGAACAAATAATCCTAAAATTTATATGGAACCAGAAAAGACCTCGAGTAGCCAAAGGAATATTGAAAAAGAAAGCCAAAGTTGGTGGCATCACAATTCCGGACTTCAAGCTCTATTACAAAGCTGTCATCATCAAGACAGCATGGTACTGGCACAAAAACAGACACATAGATCAATGGAACAGAATAGAGAGCCCAGAAATGGACCCTCAACTCTATGGTCAACTCATCTTCGACAAAGCAGGAAAGAATGTCCAATGGAACAAAGACAGCCTCTTCAATAAATGGTGTTGGGAAAATTGGACAGCCACATGCAGAAAAATGAAATTGGATCATTTCCTTACACCACACACGAAAATAGACTCAAAATGGATGAAGGATCTCAATGTGAGAAAGGAATCCATCAAAATCCTCGAGGAGAACACAGGCAGCAACCTCTTCGACGTCAGCCGCAGCAACATCTTCCTAGGAACATCACCAAAGGCAAGGGAAGCAAGGGCAAAAATGAACTTTTGGGATTTTATCAAGATCAAAAGCTTTTGCACAGCAAAGGAAACAGTTAAAAAAACCAAAAGACAACTGACAGAATGGGAGAAGATATTTGCAAATGACATATCAGATAAAGGGCTAGTGTCCAAAATCTATAAAGAACTTAGCAAACTCAACACCCAAAGAACAAATAATCCAATCAAGAAATGGGCAGAGGACATGAACAGACATTTCTGCAAAGAAGACATCCAGATGGCCAACAGACACATGAAAAAGTGCTCCATATCACTCGGCATCAGGGAAATACAAATCAAAACCACCATGAGATATCACCTCACACCAGTCAGAATGGCTAAAATTAACAAGTCAGGAAATGACAGATGCTGGCGAGGATGCGGAGAAAGGGGAACCCTCCTACACTGTTGGTGGGAATGCAAGCTGGTGCAACCACTCTGGAAAACAGCATGGAGGTTCCTCAAAATGTTGAAAATAGAACTACCCTATGACCCTGCAATTGCACTGCTGGGTATTTACCCTAAAGATACAAACATAGTGATCCGAAGGGGCACATGCACCCGAATGTTTATAGCAGCAATGTCTACAATAGCCAAACTATGGAAAGAACCTAGATGTCCATCTACAGACGAATGGATAAAGAAGATGTGGTATATATACACAATGGAATACTATGCAGCCATCAAAAGAAATGAAATCTTGCCATTTGCGACGACGTGGATGGAACTAGAGGGTATCATGCTTAGCGAAATAAGTCAATCGGAGAAAGACAACTATCATATGATCTCCCTGATATGAGGGAGAGGAGATGCAACATGGGGGGTCGAAGGGGTAGGAGAAGAGTAAATGAAACAAGATGGGATTGGGAGGGAGACAAACCATAAGTGACTCTTAATTCACAAAACAAACTGAGGGTTGATGGGGGGAGGGGGTTGGGAGAGGGGGTGGGGTTATGGATATCGGGGAGGGTATGTGCTATGGTGAGTGTTGTGAAGTGTGTAAACCTGACGATTCGCAGACCTGTACCCCTGGGGATAAAAATATATGTTTATAAAGCTGTAAAAAAAAAAAAAGAAAATAAGAAAGGATGAATCCCCAAGTTTTGTAGCAACATGGACGGGACTGGAAGAGATTATGCTGAGTGAAATAAGTCAAGCAGAGAGAGTCAATTATCATGTGGTTTCACTTATTTGTGGAGCATAACAAATAGCATGGAGGACAAGGGGAGATGGAGAGGAGAAGGGAGTTGAGGGAAATTGGAAGGGGAGGTGAACCATGAGAGACTATGGACTCTGAAAAACGATCTGAGAATTTTGAAGGGGTGGGGGGTGGGAGGTTGGGGGCACCAGGTGGTGGGTATTGTAGAGGGCACGGATTGCATGGAGCACTGGGTGTGGTGCAAAAATAATGAATACTGTTATGCTGAAAAAAATAAAAAAATTAAAAAAAATAAATAAAAAAAAAAAATAAAATAAAATATAAAAAAATAAAAAATAAAAATTAAAAAAAAAAAGGCGAACAATAAACATGAGGAGATGAATGCTCCCTCTTAGCCATATTTTCCAAGATAATTTTCATTTCTGTTATGTATCTTTATGAATAATATTTCTGATAACTCATTTCAAAAGTATCAGAGTAGAAAGAGATTTGTTACTATTACAATAATGATTTTCCCCTTTTATTTCATACTGGTTCCTGTCACTTTTTCCATAAACACTTCATTCTGTTTAAAAAATTATAATAAAGAATAAATGTATCAAACTTTGAATAAATAGGAGTTTTTCTTCTACTAAATATCATTACTCACAGAAATGGCAAAGGTGAGAGTAATGGCATTTGAGCCAGTTCTTTGAGCCCAAGTTCCCAAGGGGAATGTTGAGCAGAGCCCCATAATGCCTACCCAACTAGTGGACCGCACTATGGAGGAAAAACCCTGACCTGAGGAACCTAAGGACAGATTTTATAATGGACAGTACATCAGCCCGACTTCTCCAGAGGGAGACATTACTATACCGAACAATAAACAGATCTACCCTGTGCTCCAGAAGAAGATACCACTCCATCTTCTAAGCTGTTCACAATACACACACCTCTGAAAAGGTAGTCTGGAAAAACAGCAGCAATGCATCTGCTCACAAAATATACAGAAATAGGAGAGACCCATGGAGAATTGTCTCTCCATGGGCACAATTTAACATTAATTCCAAACACATGAGGCAACAAAGTTTCTGATGCCCCTCCCTTGAGAGTTCTTTACCAAAGTTCTTTTTTTTTTCCCAACATTCCCATACAATACCATTTGCCTTTCTCCCATTTAGTAATCAGATTATAAATTGCCTACTCTGGGAAATTGCCATGATCCCTTGCAGTTGAAAGAAGTGGACCTTGCTTCCACAGAATTCTGAACACCCACTAACTACCACATCACACATCACTATTTTAATGGCCCCATTAATTGTCTTTTTCCCTCTAAGCCATAAGCCTCCTGAGGACTGGGGCTATGATTTATTCATCAATGTGCTCCTGGAAATTTAAAACAGGACTTGACCCATTGTTAATTCTCACTTAATATTTGATCTTGAGACTATAGGGTAATTAATTTTTATAATACTACAACTTTTAACTCTTTATTAATGTTAGAAATTACGCAAACTATTTCCTGAGATGCATCCTCATGAAGAGTTGATATGTCAGTTAACTGGGGAAAAAAGTAAAAATTCCCATTGAAAAGGATTAAAGTTGATGTCATTAAAATTAACTTGTCTAGTTAGCTTAAGAAAATATGCTTTAATAGTCTGTCACAATGCTCCATTAGTTATCCAAGAATCTTAGATAAGCAGATCCTAGTACAAGGACACTATAACTTTCAACCCTAGACAAAATCTGGTGATTATTCTCTACCTAAAGAACAATCTGTTCTAGAACCAACACTGTAGGACAGTCTTACATTTCCTGAAAAATAGAAGGTGAAAAAAAAATTTTGTCTCATATGCTCTGATATAGGCAAGTGTTCTTTTTTCTGGTTTCTGAAATAGGAATCTCATGAGAGCATCTTCTAGAAATACTATGGAATTAATTGTGTTATATTAAAGAGAAGTACACTACATCCTAAGCACTACTGGAAATAAAATGTTTATAGTAAAAGTAATTTCAAAACTTACATATTTTCTCTATTTTTAAAAGTTTAACTTACTATGACAGCAAAGTAACCAATGAATCTAATACCTCATTATTTCAATTAAGGTTTTTTCCTCCCCCAAAATCAGAAAATTTTGTTCTCCTTTTTATATTGTACTGGGCAAAATCTGCTATAAAATCAGTTAAAATGAAAATCTCCAATTAAAAAATACATCTTTTAGAAATAATATATCTGCCAGATATTTCAGAATCCTACTGAGTCTTGCAATTGTTCATTCCTCTACTTAATCCCCAGGCATCTTGAATTTCTATACTTTTAAATAATTTCTCTGACTATGCCATATAGAACTAAGGGTGAAATGGCAACAAATTAGCTATAAATTGGCATTTTTGAATGACAACGCAAAAGCTCAACATTAGTTGGGATTCAGCCAAAAGATCATAGGATAGGGAAGTGACATTCTTTCCTTATAAATTAGGTAGTTCCAATGTTATACAGTATTTTAGGAATTTGAACTATTACTTTTATAAAAAATATTAATGCAGATGTTATTTTCCAAAGAATTTCCCCACCAGTATTCTTTCAATTGTGAGATCATTCTTAAAATTCCAAATATTACATTAAAATAGTCTACAATATATTTTAGCACACTCATCTGTATTCTCAACAAGAAAAGGAAATGTAAGGGTTATGTAATCATGACAATTAAAAGTGAATACTGAGAAAAATTATATTTTAGACATTTGTATAACTCATTTTTCTGGTTAAATACAGTTTCTTCTGCATAACTTTAGCTGAATAAATTTGGTCTATAACTAAGATTTTTGTAGTTGGGTCCATTCATAATCTTTTGCAATTAAAGATATCATATGTAGTTAAAAACATCAACAATAATAACCAGTAGAAAAAATTAAATTGAGCCCAATATACTACCTTTCCACATAGTTAGCATCACTTAGACACACTAAGTTTATCAAGTCAATAGCTAGCTATCAGTCTAATAAAGAAGCCATTAGCATATGAATAAGGGATATAATTAATTCTACTAATCTGTTAAATTTCATTTGTTCTTAAATATAAATATGAGATTTTATATAGGTAGATATTCACAGTCATTTATATCTGAAAGAAAATTATCAAGACAGTAATTATTACATATAGACTATTAACTATTAATAGTTAAATCAGTAACTATTACATTTAGACATAAATTAAAATCTGATGGCTAAATAAAATACACAATGTACAAGCAACACTGAAGCTAACCTTTTGACATTTTGAGCAGAACACATCATTCTAGGGGCACCTGGGTGGCTCAGCAGTTAAGCGGCTGTCTTCAGCTCAGGTCATCATCCCAGCGTTCTGGGATGGAGTCCCATGTCGGGCTTCCTACTCAGCGGGGAGCTTGCTTCTCCCTCTCCAGATCCCCTGTGCTTGTGTTCCCTCTCTCGCTATCTCTCTCTGTCATAAATTTTTTTTAAAAATCTTAAAAAAAAAGAATAATTATTCTGTTTCTGCCTCACAACAATTTATGTAAAATTATTAGTTGAAAGTAGTCATTAGGTAGCAGTCAATGACACTCTGTGCCAGACTCTGTCCTAAGCATTATATAAACATAACTGTATGTAAACCTCACAAAAATACTAAAAGTAATTATTATCATTCCCATTTCACGTGGTGATGAAATGGAGTATCTCAGAAAAACAGCCATGACTAGGAATGCACAGAAAGTGGAATTCTGAATAGCGATTCTCTTCCAGGTCTGACTGGGCCCTGAGCTACATACTACAACCCATTGTCTTAGTCTCCTCTCCAATTTCTCTTTAGTTGGCATTTTAATTTTATGCCAATCAAGTCCTAAAATGGCCACTATGTTCATATCCTGTCATTCACACCGGCTTTTGGAGGTCCCAGGATACATTAGTAAGAGGGTCTAAGGCAACACTGGGGAAATAACATGAAGGGGCAGGTTGTAGACACTCCTATTTAGGGTCACCAGATATAGCAAATAAGAATACAGAATACCCAGTTTAATTTGAATTTCAGATAGAATTTGAATCTCAAATATTGCCTGGAACATACTTATACTAAAAATTATCTGTTGTTTATATCAAATTCAAATTTAACTGGGTGTCTTGGCATTTTACCCAGCTATCTACTCCCATTCACCCCACAAACAACTCTGAATAGTAATGTTTGCCCAAATTCCAAATGAGACTTTTGAAAATACATTAGGGTTAATTTTTTTTAAACCATAACTAGAGATACCATGGTTGAGGAAACCAAGGCCTATGGATAAAAATACTGTTAAGAGATGAAAGACCATGAGTAAACTTATAAGACAAACTCATTTTACTTGTACTAAAACAAAAAAGAAGTACAAAACAACTATAAGGAAATAGTAATGAGATATTTAATATCAACATTATAATAATGAATATTGGGAAGTTGCTTTCATTCATTTTGAGATTTCATGAGAGAAGAAGGCTGCTATTATAATAGCATTTATAAAAGACAAGAACTGTAAAGATTTCAAGCCTATTTTTGTGTTTGTGGCTTTAGGAGGCTTCTAAATATTAACTTTTTGAAAGTCAATATACAATGGTTCAAGCTATTCAGAAAATATATCCCTATAGCATACTTTTTTATCCATACAGCTTTAATTTTTAGAATCACAAAATTTGAGCTAAGTGCCTTTGCAGAAACTTTCTTTATTCTCTTTGTAAAGTTGTAACATAATTGTCAATCTCTTCTGTAGGTTTGTCCTTAGAATATGATTACACATATGCCCAAGGTAAAAACTTTTTGTACTAAGTCTTGTTTCAGTTGATTTCAAAGAAAGGCCCAGCTTCCCTTCATTACAGTCTCCAACTCCACATCTGGCTTCCTTTGTAAAGTTGCAGTGCACTGACACCTTAATCCAAAATACTCTGTGTCTGTATTTTTTCTGTAAGCTGAATTTCCCCCACATTACCAGCATTCTACACACTTCAGCAAAGGAAAGGAGATTAAAAACAAATTCTATACATATCTACTTACACAATTTTAACTCACCACTCCTCCTCCTCCTTGAAATTCTTGTCTCTTTGCCTCTGTATTAGTCTGCTTTGGCTGGATCATGATTAAAAAAAAAAAAAAATCCAAAACAGTACTGACTTCAAAGAATAATAACTATTTCTGAGTCTAGTTAAACATGTCCCTCTCTGGGGGCACCTGGGTGGCTCAGTGGGTTAAAGCCTCTGCCTTCGGCTCAGGTCATGATCCCGGGGTCCTGGGATTGAGCCCCGCATCGGGCTCTCCGCTCAGCAGGGATCCTGCTTCCCTCTCTCTCTCTGCCTGCCTCTCTCCCTACTTGTGACCTCTCTCTCTCTCTCTCTCTGTCAAATAAATAAAAAATATCTTAAAAAAAAAAAAAAAAGTCCCTCTCTGTGCTTTGCCTGTCATAGCTCTGCTCCAAGCTGTACTTTAGGTTCATACCCGTTACACGTGTTTTCTCATTTGGAGACCCATGTCAAAGGGGCAGCTTCTCTCTTGGCAGAGTGCTCTAGAACAAAAGGCCTGGCAGTAACTTGCTATGCTTCTAAATCTTCTGTTTGGACATAGCATACATGTCTGCTCACAGTCCATTTGCCAATGTAAGTCATACAACTGAGCCCAAAATCAAAGTGTGAAAGCATCCTTCTCTAAGACTTGTTATGGCAACAGGCAGGGATAAATAAACAGTCCTCTTGCAAGACAGAGTGGATAGTTAAGTATAATGATACAATCTTATTACAATTTTTGAGATACAATATTCTGAATTTGCTCCAATTTGATTTCTTCCTTCTTAGTCTCTTTTTATCTATTCCTCATACTTTTCCTTTTTAAAGTTGAAAAATTCCCAAGATTATTTGAGCAAGCTTTTCTTCTATATATATTCTCTCTTCCTAGTTTATCTCTACAATTCCAATGGCACTGAAATATTAACTGTAATTTAATGATATCCAAATGTGCATTTCTTCCCTGATCAACTGCTCTCTTAACATCTACAAAAAAGAACTCTTGATTTTCACACATCATATTCCTTATGTTTCCACATCTCACTCAATAGCTCCAGGTGTCCAAGACAAGAACATAGGATTTATCTTTATAATCCTTTCATATGTTAGATCTAATCCATCAACAATTTCTAAGTTTTATCCTTAATACATATTTGAAATTGTTTACTTCTCATTTCTACCACTGCTACTTTATTTCATCCCCAAAGAACCAGAATCATGGTAGGTTTGGGAGCTACACTTAAAAAAAAAAAAAGATACAAACCCATTTCTCAAAGAGTTCTCAATTTAACAACATGGACCAAAACATGCATTCTTAGAACTATAAGACCACATCATACATGCTAAATTTAAGAGAGTATTTTAGTGCCAAGGGTCATACATAAGAAATAAATTAATTCTGGTTTTGATAGTAAAAGAAATTATTAGGAAAAAGATCTCTTGGCTTTTTCTTACAAGATTAGTAGAATTTTATTACCCACTTTGATAATGGGTGTGAATGTGTTGGTAGAGAAGATTTAGGGGAGAGTGATATCAATATGAGGAATGAGAGAAAAGAAAATAATAAGAACCTGGATGACCAGGTAGAAAGCTGATGAGTGATTTTGATAATCTGAACTTGGATCTTGAATGTGGAGACTGAGAAAAAGAATTTCTATAAACAGGAGTTTACTTTTTTTGCAGTTTCAATGGTAGGAGGAGACAGAAAACTTTACACCAAGATACAGACTCTTCAAGATATTTACCAATCTTGCTGGTTTCCTTTGTATCTAAATGATGTAGTGCATTTCAGTATCTCTATTATTAGCTAAATCTACACCACCAAAAAGAGTGGGAAAATGAAAGTCAAAATAAAAGAATGAGAAAGAAATTGGCCAATTGTTATTGTAGAATTATTTTGTTTCATAAGCTCATTTTTAGAAACGAATAAAAAATTTCAGAAAATGGGGTGCCTGGGTGGCTCAGTTGGTTAAGCAACCACCTCCGGCTCAAGTCATGATCCCAGAATCCCGGGATTAGGCTCCCAGCTCCATGCGGAGTCTGCTTCTCCCTCTGATCTTCTCCCCTCTCATGCTCTCTTTCACTGTCTCTCTATCAAATAAATAAAATCTTTAAAAAAAATTCAGAAAATGAAAACATATCACTTACATATTACAAGTATTTACAGATGTACATATTCCCTTAGTCTCTAAAAATTAGTTTTGTATCATCTTGAAGATGAATGAAAGCATTATTGATCTAGCATCTGAATATAAAAGCTATAAATTCAGAACTCAGATGGTGACTGCCCATCAGTCCAAAGCAAAAAACTGTTGGAGGAATCTGAAAATAAAATTTAAGGTAGACAGGCATCCAACATATAACTTATTTGTGCTTTTATATTTTTAGTGTCAGTATTGAAGCTGAAATTGTCACTGTTTCATGCTGGATTTATCTTGAATGTATTCTAAACATCAAGAATGAAGTGACAGATTTGATAAGTTTAATAAGTTTAATCTATAAAATGCCCTGTGAGGTTCCACATATGTCCTCAGAAAGACAGTAATATGTTCTGATAACTATATACAACACATTATTCCCTATTGTCTTCTGCCAATCCACTAACAGATGCATCCTTGGCCTCAAGGGGCATATGTGAGGTGACATGTTTATGTCTACCTAGAAATCCCTGCCTGCTGATCCATCCTGTACAACTCCTAGCAGGAGACAAGTGGGGCAACTGGAAGGAAAACTGTGCTGAGATAAAAGTAAATATAAATAAGTCCCATAGCAGTTCCCCTGATTAAATCCCATTTTCTTTCCTAGATGTCCATTGCATTTCTGAAAATTTCTTTAAATGCTACCCATTCTCAGGTCAGAGGTTGCATGTTTTTATTTGGGCTTTTGAATATACGTGTGTAGAGTCCTTACCACACATATATCAAGCACTGTGCTAAGTGACGTACATGGATTATGTCATTTAATTCAGTGCTTCCAAACGCCTAGTGAGATTGGTGCTGTTATTATCCCCATTTCACTGATAAAGAAGTTGGGATTTAAAGAGCTACATAATTTGCAGAAGATGATAAAGGTAGAATACATGTGTTCTGGTCAAGCTGAAGGTTTCTTCCAGAATAATCAGAAGGGTCTTAAATCAGAAGGGTCACTGAAGCATATATGAGTCATTTCTTTTCTTCTAAAGCTAAGCACTTCCCCCATTAAAGTTTAAGATTTTTTTTTGTCAAGGAAACAGAAGAAACAGAGTAAAGAGGAAGCATTGTATCTCCTCAATTGGTGCACGAGGCAGTTGATGCATTATCTCTTTATGGAAATAAGTCCTCTAAAATCCTCTATGTCCTCCAAAATAAGCGAGTTGCTTCCATGCTTTAGAAAGACAACTGGTTCACAATGCAATTTAAAAAATATCATATAGTCACTCCATATTTTATTATCTTGTTTACATATTTAGGCCCTACCCCATCCCACAAAGGAATTGAGTTACGCATACAATGTTAATTATGAAATCAAGCTAGGTCCCTCCTCATATAACCAAGAATTGTAAGGTTGAAGGAAACCTGGAATGCTATCTACATCAACCACACATAAATTATTTCAATCCTCCTATGTATTTATCTACATAGGCTGAAGCATCAGAAGTGAATAGAAACTCACCATGTACAGAGGCAGACCATTCCATCACTAGGAATTCATTTACATAGCTTTTTCTCATATATTGAGCCAAAATGTCTTCCTATACCTTCTATTTGCTGATCCTAATTTTATCTCTTGGAGCTATTCTTTTCTAACAGCTATAGTTTAGAATATTTTAATCATCACAAAAAGAAACTCTGTACCCTTTAACAATTACTCACCATCTCCCTACAATGATCCACTGAGCCCATACAACAAATAATCTGCTTTCTGTCTCTGCAGATAACCTATTCTGAACATTTCATAAATATGGAATCATGGGGTTTTTGGTTTTGTATGTTTGGTTTTTTTTTTTTTTTTTGGACTGGTTTCTTTTCCTTAGCATAAAGTTTTCAAGATTCATCCACATTATAGCATGTATCAATACTTCATTCCTTTTTATTGCTGAATAATATGCTATTGTATGAATATTATTGCATTTCTGAAACATTTTATATACCCACTAATGAGCTGATGCATTTAAATTTGAGTCATTTCTACTTCTTAGCGATTTGAATAGTATTACTATAAATATTTGCATACATGATTTTTTTGTGAGTATATCCTTCCATTTCTTTTGGGTATACAGTTGACCGTTGAATAATGCAGGGGTTTGGGACACGAACATATCATGTGGTCGAAAATCTGCATATAGCTTTTGACGCCCCTAAAACTTAACTTCAATGTAGCCTACTAGTAACCAGAAGCCTTACTGATAACATAAAGTCAATTAACACATAATCTTCTATATTACATGTATTATATACTTATTATAATAAAATTAGCTAGAGAAAAGAAAATGTTCTTAAGAAAATTGTAACAAAGAAAATAAATTTACAGGGGCAACTGGGTGGCTCAGTTGGTTAAGTATTTGCCTTTGGCTCAGGTCATGATCCCAGGATCCTGAGATCGAGCCCCACCTTGGACTCCCTGCTCAGCGGGAACCCCTGCTTCTCCCTCTCCCTGCTGCTCCCCCTTCTTGTACTCTCTCTGTCAAATAAATAAATAAAATCTTAAAAAAAAAGAAAATATATTCATATACTTACTGTATTTATTCAAAACAATCCACATATAAGTGGACCCATACAGTCCAAATATATGTTGTTCAAGGATCAGCTATATTTCTAGGAGTGGGATTTCTGTGTCATATGGTAACTCTACATTCAACATTTTGGGGAACTGCCAAACTCTTTTCCAAAAGGTTGTACCATTTTACATTCCCACAGCGGTGAGTATGAACATTCCAAATTCTCTACATCTTCATCAACACTTATTATTATCCATCTTTCTTACTGTAGCCATTCTTGTGGGTATGCAGTAGCATCTCATTGTGATTTGGGTTTACATTTCCCTGAAGCCTAATGATGTTACCTTCTTTTCATGTGCTTTTGGCCATTTGTATATATTCTTTGGAAAAATATTCAAGTCTTGGCCTATTTTTTTTAAACTGTATTATTTATCTTTTAATTATCCAGGTATAAGAGTTCTGTATATATTCTATGAAGTCTTTTATCACATATAAGATTTGCACATATTTTCTCCAGTTCTGAGGGTTCTTGTCACTTTCTTGCTGGTATTATTTGCAGCACAATAGTTTTTAATTCTGCTGAAGTCCAATTTATCTCTTTCCCATAATGACCCTTCCAATATTGGAAAATAGCTCTACTGTCTGCATTAAATCTACACTGCACTGGATCCAGATTTCTTTATCAAACAGTCTTTAATGTCAAGTCTTTTCAATACACTCATTACTTTCCATAATGAACATAGCCCATCTTCAAGTATGAACTGGGTAATTCAGTTATTATCTAGAAAAGTTCAAGGAAGTTAAGAATTTTATTTCCTTGGTATTAATGTTTATACTTCAAACACTACTTCTTATTGGATCATATTGATCTTACAGATTAATGAAATTTTAAAATTTTTTGCTGCTTTCTTTATATGTGTACAACCATTCCATGACCAGTACTATTTTGAATCTATGGCATAACTATATATGTTGTGTGCCTGTATGTAAAAATTCACCCTAATATTTTTATAAATTATGAAACTACACTTCATTTAAATGTTGTAAAATTATCTTTAAAGGGATGAAATAGGGCGCCTGGGTGGCTTAGTCAGGTAAGCTTCAGAATCTTGATTCCAGCTCATGTCCCTATCTCAGGGTGGTGAGATCAAGCCTCACAATGGGCTCTGCAATGGGCTCTGTGCTGGGAACCTGCTTAAGATTCTCTCTCTCCCTCTCCTTCTGCCCCTCCACACTCTCATTCTCCCTCAAAAATAATAAAATAAAATAAAAAATAAAGAAATGAAATATACTGTCCAATGAAACATTCAAGTTAAAAATATATCAATATATATCACTTAATTTTATTCACACACACACATCTGAATGCATTCATGCACAATACTGGTAAAATATCCAGATTCATATGAAATGAAATTGGCTCTATATGAAGAAAAATGTCAAATATTACTCACTTTTAGCTTGTTTTCTAAACATAGCTCTTTGATATATATCATACATTAAAAATTACGTAAAACATACACTTCAAGGTATATTCATAAAACAGATACATAATTTAATCAGGTGAGGAACTAGGACATTGACAACATCCTGGAAAGCCTAGAATTATGCCTCCTTCTACCAGATCATTCTCCCTCCTGCCTGGAAATACGCAATACTCTGACTTTTAAAAAAATTAACCCTTGCTTTAAACAATGAAGTTAGTTTTTCTTGGTTTTGAACTTTAACTAATTGGAATAATATTGTACACAATATTAAATAACTTACTAGTCTTGTTTATCATTTGTCAGATTATTCATTTATTTTTACATCTAACTATAAATTCAACTGCTGTATTACTTTCCATTCTTTCCATCCATACTTTCCATTACATTCCACAATTTTTTGTTATCCATTTTCCTATTGATAAACATTTGTGTTGCTCTCAATTGGGAGATTTTTTTAAAAGCTGATGCTATAAAAATTCTTATTAACTATCTCCTGGTACATACATACAGGTGGTACTTCAGGGAATATATTAGAAGAGGAATAAGTATTTTACCTATCTTCAACTTTACTAAATAATAGCATACTGTTCCCCAAAAATATTTATCAGAAAAACCTACACTTCTCATTTTTGCCTCACTTTCTTTTTTCAAATTTCACATCTTTCTCTCTTGAGTAAGTAAGGATATCTAGCTATGATTTTCACCTATGAATAAGATAGATCAGCTTTTTATTTGCTTGGATCTCCTATTGTGTGAAAGTCTGTACAAGTCTTCCACCTGTTTTTTCTGTTGAAACAGCTGGGTTTTTGTTTTTTTTTTTCTCAGTAATCTGTAAGAATCTCTAAATATTTTGGATATGATATTTTACTGCTTACATATGCTGCAACTTCCACTCTGTGATTCTTCATTCTTTTAAATTTTAAAAGAAATTTTCAATTTTAATGTAGTTGAATTAACCAGTATTTCTTGAAATAACCAGAAATCTTCATGTCTTATTTCTTGTCTTAATGAGGAAATCTTTCTTTATATCAATATATAAATATACTCTTTTAATGGATATTCTAAAATCTTAACTTTAAAATGCCCTCATTTGACTTTTGTATATGGTATAATAAACCAGTTGTAACTTCTGTTCATTTTTTCACAAATACTCAATTACCCTACTATCAGAAATTGAAAAGTCTATTACTGTCTTACCTAACACTAGGGCCACCTGAATTACATCCCTGGATCTGTTTCTGGACTGTGCTCAATTCCATTGTTCTATTTGTCTAAACCTGCTTCAATACAGTGCACTCATTACTTTACATATACTTATATATAAGAAGTCTTAATACCTGTCAGAGTAAGTTTTCTAATAATCATGTATTATTCTTCAAGACTATCTAGGTCGTTCACATTTTCTTTAAAATTTCAGAATCAACTCCTCAAATTCAACAATAAAAACAGCAACAAAAACAAATTTATTGTGACCTTAGTGACCAATGCATCAAACCTACAGATCAATTTGGAGACAACTGACATCTTTACAATACTAAGTATTCTAATCCATGATTGTAATATATCTATTTACTTACATATTTAAAGACCTTCAAAAAAGTCATAATTATATCCATAAAGATCTTGCACACTTGTGTTAAATCTGTTCCTAAGTATTTGACATTTTTGTTGCTCTTGTGAATGTTGTAGTCTAAAATTACATTTTCTGTTTGTAGCTGATATGGCATCATCTATCAATTTACTGCTAGGTACTGATTTTGCATCCAGAATCTTTGATGAACTTTTTTAAAATTTGCATAATTTATGTATACAATGTTAAATAGAACTAGTATTATCGGGTATCCAGGTTCCAGATGCGAGAGAACGCTTTCAGTATCTTGTGGGAAAACTGGTATGCTACTGAAAAAACTGCATGAGCCTTATCAAATGAACTAGAGTGTTTTCTCCTATTCTATCCTCTGGAAGAGTTTACAGAAGATAAGAATTATTTCTTGTTTGATTATCTGATAAAAGTCACTAGTAAAGCCATCTGGGTCTGAGGTTTACTTTGTGAAAACAATTTTTGGTTACTTAATTCATTTCATGTATTTATAGAACTACTCCTATTGCTTTTTCTACTTCGACTCACTTTTGGAAAGTTACGTTTTCCTAGGAATTTGAACACTTTCCCCCGTATTTTCAAATGTACTGGCATGAACTAATTATAATACCGTCTACCTGTTTATTGTCTGCAGCACCTGTAGTAATGTCCCTTTTGCATTCTTTATATGTATTATTTAGGTCTCCTCTCCTTTTTTCTTGATCAAACTTGCCAGGGGTTTGTCAATTTTATTGATCTTTTCTATCAAAATCAGCTGACTTTTGCCTTGGTTGATACTCTCTCTTGCATATTTGTTTTTAAATTATTAATCTCGGCTCTTATATTCTTTCTTATATATGGTTGTGGTTTATTTTGCTGTAGTTTTCTAACTTTTTTTTTTTTAAGATTTTATTTATTTATTTGACAGACAGAGATCACAAGTAGGCAGAGAGGCAGGCAGAGAGAGAAAGAGAGAGGAAGGGAAGCAGGCTCCCAGCTGAGCAGAGAGCCCAAAGCAGGGCTAGATCCCAGGACCCTGAGATCCGAAGGCAGAGGCTTTAACCCACTGAGCCACCCAGATGCCCCTGTACTT